>NW_022108124.1:288752-301090 GCF_000313985.2 Echinops telfairi | reverse complement strand
GCCAGGCCAGCCTTCTGCTCTCAGGACGTGAGCTTCCTCTTTTTCCCTCAGCTCTGGGGTTCCCATCTGCACACCCAGAGGCTCCCCTCAGCCAAGGAGGGGACCAGTCTTTCCATGGTGAACGTGTGCTGGCCGCTTCAAAGGGGTGCCTGGAGCTCCACGCCCAGGGTCACCTCCCTGGGTCCAGGTCCGGGCCGCTGAGGGGAGCCCCGGAGAGGGGTCAGGGAGTCCAGTGGCTGACTTTTCTGGCCTCCCTTCCTTCTGCTGGGTACCGAGCACAAGAATGCCTATTCCTAGGCGATTTTAGAAACCAAAAATCCTGGAACCTAAAAAGACTCCGTTATTCTTATTCTTTTTTTTTGAAAGCCAACTTTGTCGTTCACCTCCCCCTATTAGTGAGCTCCTTCCTCGATGAAGTACACTGAGCCATGGGCGTCCAGCTGTCCACTTGGGCGTCGGAGTGAGGGATACTCATCTGGCCACCTATGAGGAGCCCTTCTAGACTCCTAGGTTTAGGGCTGGCGGCTTAGTCTCAAATAGTACCTGATCAGCAGTTTTGGCTCCAGCTGGTTTACCTTCTGTCGCTATAAACACTCTACTCAAGTCAATGTGCCAGAGCCGGAGTTTCTTTGTGGTAGAAGCTGAGTGAGGGTAAAGGTGTGCCTTTTGCACACACCGCAACCACTCTCTCCCTGTTCTTTCCGTTGCTGTTTATAATTATTAAGCAGATGTTAGATGCCGGGGACTCTTCTGCTCCCGTTTGAGCCCCACAGCCTCTTCAGTGGGACATTGTTAGGATGTTGGCGTTCCATGTTCACAGGGAGGGAAACTGGCACGTGGTGGTGGTTGACGTTAGATGCCCCCAAGTCAGCTCCTAGCCATGGTGGCCCTGTGCACGATGGAACAAAAGCTTGCACGGTCCTGCGCCATCCTCCCGTGGTTCCTGTGCCGGAGCCCATGGATGTAGCCACTGTCGGTCCATCTCATCGAGGGCATACCTCTTTTTCACTGTCCCTCCACTTGCCCCAAATATAAGGTGACCAGACGTCCCAGTTTTGGCAGAACAGTCCCATTTTTTAACAATTTTTCCTGCATCCTGCGGCATTTTAAAAAAAAGTCCAGATTTTTTTGAAAGAATGCATGACAAGCTAGAATATATGGTTTTCGGCTGCCATCTGGCTGTTTCGCCAGGATATGAGTTTTATCAATGGTGTCCCGCTTTACCAATGTTAAAATCTGGTCACCTTACCCAAATACAATGTTCTTTTCCAGGGACTGGTCTTTCCTGACAATATATCTAAAGTGTGTAAGATCAAGTCTGGCCATCCAAGACAGATCGGTTTGTCTTTTGAGCAATATTCTTCTCCAGCAACACAATTCAAATGCACTGATAATTGTATAGTCTTCCTCATTGAGTGTCTAACTTTCCCATGCATATGATGCAATGGAGAATACCATGGCTTGGGTCAGGCGTACCTTAGTCCTCCCAGAAACATCCTTGCTCTTCAATACTCTGAAGAGGTCTTGTGCAGCAGACTTACCTAATGCTATGAGTCTTTTGATCTCTTGACTGCTGCTGCTATGGGCATTGATTGTGGACCCAAGTAGGACAAACTCCTTGACAAGTTCAACCTTTTCTCCATTTATCCACATGTTACCTATTGGTCCAGTTGTGAGGAGTCTGGTCTTTCTTACATTAAGTTCTATTCCAGACTGAAGGCTACAATCCTCGATCTTCATCGGCAAGTGCTTCAATTCCTCCTCACTTTCAGCAAGCATGGTGGTGTCATCTGCATGAAGCAGGTTAATAAGCCTTCCTCCAATCCTGATGCCACACTCTTCTTCATAGAATCCAGCTTCTCTGATGACTTTCTCAGCCTACGATTGAACAAGTATGGTGAGAGGATACAACCCTGATGCACAACTTTCCTGATTTAAACCACGCAGTATTCCCTTGTTCTGTTTCCCTAACTGCCTCTTGATCCATGGACAAGTGCCAACTGAGCACAGTGAAGTGTCCTTCCCATCCTTCTCAAGGTTATCCATAGTTTATTATGATCCACACAGTCAAATGTTTTTGCATAGTCAATGAAACACAAGCAAGCATCTCTTTGGTATTCTCTGCTTTCAGCCAAGATCCATCTGACATCAGCAATGACATCCCTTATTCCATGTCCTCTTCTGAATTCCACCACAACTTTTGACAGTTCTTTGTCAATGAATGGCTGCAACCAGTGTTTGATGATTTTAAGCAAAATTTGACTTGTGTGCAATATCAATGTTGTCATTCTATAGTTTGAGAATCCTGTTGGTCATTTTTCTTTGGAATGGGCACAAATATGGATCTCTTCCAGTCAGTTGGCCAAGTAACTGTCTTCCAAATTTCCTGGTGTAGATGAGTGAGTGTTTTCAGTGCTTCTTCAACTTTCTGAAACGTTTCAATGGGCATTCTATCAATTCCTGAAGCCTTGTTTTGGGCTAATGTATTGAGTGCAGTTAGAACTTCTGTTCATATGCTGTCTCCTGAAACGGTGGAATGCCAACCAGTTCTTTTTGATAGCATGACTCTATGTACTCTTTTCATCTTCTCTTGATGCTTCCTGTATTATGGTAGTTATATAATCATCTGTCAATGTGAAGGGGTGGAGTCTAGCTTGTCAAATCAGGTCATAGCCAATGAGGCCTCTGTGTGAGCATGGCCTTCTCCTGAGGATTCTGGGAACTCCTGTCTTCCTCCCTGGAGGTGGGAGACACTCTCCCTCTCAGCTCACTTCCTGGGAGACATTGCAGCTGACAAGACACATGGAACTATGCTAGAGCCCTGAGAGCTGGAGAAGCCACATGGAGACCCCTGACAGCACTGAGATGCTTACAATGCCACTGGATCCACGATACTTTCCACCCACTGGCCTGTGATCTTCCTGTATTTGGCATCATTGCATGTGTTTCGTAAGTCTGAAGAGGGCTTTATAGATTGGTATCAGACATATGGGCTAATATCGGACATATCGACTTGATTTGGACTGAGCTGGGATGTTTTCTCAATATTCAATTACTCTTGTATAAAGCTCTTTCCTGTACACATATGAGTGTCTATGAATTGTTTCTCTAGTATACCCGGTCTAACACATATATCATTCATTTTGCCTATAGAATCTTTCAAGATTGCAGTTCGAGGCTTGAATTTTTTCTTGAGTTCTTTCAGTTCCAGACATGCTGAATGGGCTCTTCCCTTTTGGTTTTCTAATTCTAGTTTTTGAACCATTTTTTCTAATATTTGGTTTTGCCTTCTCGAGCTTCCCTTTGAAGTTTTCTACTCAGCTCCTTAACTTCATTCTTTCTTCCATTTGCTTTAGCTACTTTATGATTAAGAGCAAGTTTCAGAGTCTCTTTTGGCATCCACATTCATATTTTCTTTCCTTTTTTTTTTTTAATGACCTCTGCATTCTTCATGAATGATGGTCTTGATGTCTTCCCATAGCTCATAGGTCTTCTGTCATTAGTGTTCAATGTGTCAAATCTTTTCTTGACATGCTCTCAAATTTTAGGTGGGATAGACTCAAGGTCATATTTTGGCTCTTGTGGACTTGTTTTAATTTTCTTTAGCTTTGTCCTGAACTTACATATAAGCAATTGATGGTCTGTTCCACAGTCAGCCCCTGGTCTGGTTTAGTCACTTATACTGAGCTTCCCCATAGTGTTTCCTCACCGATGAAGTATTCCACCTGGGGAAGTGTATTCCATCTGGGGAAGTTCATGTGTATAGTTACATTTTGTGTTGTTGAAAAAAAGATATTTATATGAGCAAATCATTGGTTTTGCAAATTCTATTACACAATCTCTAGCTTCATTTCTATCATCAAGTTCATATTTTCCAACTATAGTACCTTCCTCTTTGTTTCTAACTTTTGTATTTCAATCACCAATAACTATCAATGTATCTCGACTGCATTTTGATAAATTTCAGACTGAATTTGTTGGTAGAAGTCTTCTATTTCTTCATTACTAGCTTTTGTGGCTGGTGCATAAATTTGAATAATAGTTTTGCATTGATTGGATTTCCTCGAAGGCAAGTAGATATAATGCTATCACAAACAGCACTGTACTTCATGATAGATCTAGCAAGATGCTTTGACAATGAATGCCATGCCATTCCTTTGATTGTGTTATCCCCAGCATAGTAAGTTACATGATTTTCTGATTCAAGATGGCCAATACCAGTCCATTTCAGCTCACTCATGCTTAGGGTATTGATCTTCATGCATTCTATTTCATTTTGGGCCACTTTCAATTTTCTTAAGTTCATGCTTCAAACATTTTAAGTTCTGATCATTAGATGATTTTTTTTGCAGCTAGTTCTCTTTACCTTGAGTCATGCCCCATCAGCACATGAAGACCCTGAAGTCTCCACTCCCACTACCTCTACCTGACTCATGTCTCTCCTTGTCATTAACATTTCAAATGCCCTTGGACCTGAGGGACCCAGCCTCCAACAGCATTTCCAACCATGTTCTGCTTCCTTTTTTGCTTTCAGTATTTGAAAATGTTTCAAAGCTATGCATAAGGTTTTCTTCTTACGAAGTGGGGACCCACTTCGATCACATGGAACCAACTTGATAGCAATGGGTTTTTGTGGTCATTTTTGTCATTGCCTTAAAGGACACTTGCCATAGCACCATGTCTCAGAAGCATCTGGAACCAGGCAACAGACTTTTCACATAAAGTCGCTGCTCACTTACCAGCAGAACATTGGCTGGATTGAGGAGGCCTCTAAGGATATTTTTCAAATGCTGAAAATGGTGCTGCTCTTTATAAAAGATGAATACCACCATGTTAATATGTTTGAGCCACAGAACATTTAGCTAATCTACAAGTTTTTAAGAAAATAATTTATAGTAATAGTTGTTTTTTTAAAATGAGGAGTTAAGCCAAAGAAATTCTAAAGAAACTAACATGGATATGTTAGGGATTAAGACAACTAGACAGTCCTGGGTAAGGGTGGGGATGGAGCTCAATGTGTCAAAGCCTGATGGCACCTCCTTAGGGTCATAAGTCTTGTTGAGACAGAGAAAGAGAGAGAGAGGAGTTGAATCCTCTTTGGTCCTCTGCCTTCTACCAGAGTGGGATCTTGCATCGGATTCCTAGATCTCCTGTTGCCTTGCCTGCTGATTCCAGGAGCCAACAGTGGACTATTGATGGTGGGTCCATCTGGCTGACTTTGGACCCCAGCATCCACCAGCCTGCACCCCCTGCTGTCTCTGTTTCCCCATCTGCTTCCACTAATCAAGAGAAGTCTAACCTCTTTCTACAACTGCGTCAGCCATTTCTTGCTCTGAATCTCTTTCTAGTTACACACACATATCAGCAGCACTGGTTTCGCTTCTCTGGGAAACCCACCAAACACAGCAAATCTTTACTTTTAGGAAGTATTTCCGAGACAGCACATGAAAGTGAGGCACGACTGCTTCTTTGAAGATGATCGCTTGTGGGTCAGTGATATACAATGAGGTAAAAAGCTAATGGTGGCAAAGGCATCTTAAAAAAAAGTTTAATTGGCATATACTTCAGATATCATACAATTTAATTGTTCAATCATATTAAGAAGAGTTGTGCCATCATCAATTTAAGAACATTTTCTTCTCATATTTATTGTTGGTAGCTCCCCATTTTCCCTATCCTCCCCTGCCATGCCACTAGGTAATTAGCAATCCAGTTACTGTCTCTATAGCTCTGTGTTAGACTGGGTAGACTAGAGGAACAATTCCATAGACATACTCATTCATGTATAAGAAAGAGCTTTATATAAAGAATAATTGTACATTAAGAAAACATCCCAGTCCAGTGCAGATCAGGACCATAAGTCCAATATTATTCCACATGTCTGATACCAGTCTATAAAGTCCTCTTCAGACTCACAAACACATGCAATGACGCCGATTGCAGGAAGATCACAGGCCAGTGGGTGGTAAGTCTGGTGGACCCAGTGGCGGCGCTATAAGCATCTCAGCACTGGCAGGGGTCACCATGTGGCTTCTCCAGTTCGGAGAGGGTGAGAGAGAGAGAGAGAGAGAGAGAGTCTTCCATCTCCAAGGAAGAAATACAGGAATTCCCAGAATCCTCAGGGGGAAGGCCATGCTCACACAGAGACCTCATTGGCTATACAATGATTGACAGGTTAAACTCCACCCCTTAACTCGCAATCCTCTCAAATTGGCAAGGGATTATATAACTACCACAAGCTCTACCTCTCCTGGATTTCATATCCAGAAAATTATGCAAAGCACAAACAGGAAGCAACCAAAACCCCCCAATAAAACGACTAGAGAAAGCATTAAAATATCTCAGCAAAAAATTAAAAACGCAGCCAACTTTACAATGCCTCAAAAGGGAGATTCAAATGATAAGATATTATATTTTAACCTAACTACATCAGCCCTAATTGATTTTACAATGCCCTCTGTCTGATAGCAAGGCTATTCGCACCCCAGGGCTATGCTCAGAGGGGGTTCACCAGAGGCTTCATCCCTGTGGCAACTCTGCGGATGGAGTTGGAGCTTCCACTGTGAACCCTAACCTCTGCAAACCAGGGGTTCACAATTTATGCTCTGACACTATGCCCGCCTTAGGATTTGGATTTTGTTATTTACAATCTTTGAATCACACAGGTTGGTGTGGTTCTTCCATGTGGACTTAGTTGATGCTTCACTTAGATGGCCGTTTATTTGAAGATAAGACTTTAAGACTCTAGGCGTCCTGCTTTCAGATGACCAGTTTCTTTACCACCCTTTGCTATAACACCCATCTCTTCAGTGATCTCTTCATGAGGGTGAGCATTGTGCAGGGCTATGTCATAAGAACTAGTTGTTCTTAGATTTGTGCCAGAATTAAGTGAGAGCCCTAAATCCATTCACATAGCTATGGTTAATACATGCCTCTGGTTCTCTTTAGAAATATTATTATCATGTTATGATGCAGAACATTAGCAATCATTCCCCTTGGGCATAAGGTAATTCTATTGATAGTGTCGTTAATTCAACCAATAGTATGGAATTTAAAACAATGTTGAGAAAAGGAAATTATACAAATATAGTTTTGCTTCAGACCACAATACATGAATTGTTAACTTATGCAGATTAAACTCTTCAGTGACTGGACACTATTTGCAGAAACAATAGGGGGTAGTGATAAGCCAAAACTTTCACTAACACTCACTCACAAGTGCAGAACCATGCCTACCTGACTAATACATGCCACGAGAAAGCAAGAGGGTGGAGGCAAAGCCCTGGAGCTGGAGGAGCCACATGTAGACTCACGCCAGCGCTGAGAGGCTTCCACCACCATTTCACCCACAAGACTTTGCACCCACTGGCCTGTGATCTTCCTGTACTTGGCATCATTGCATGTGTTCATGAGTTTGAAGAGGAATTTATAGACTGGTATCGGACATATGGATTTGATCTGGACTGGGCTGGGATGTTTCCTTAATATACAATTACTCATTCTATAAAGCTCTTTCTTTAAAAAAAAATCATTTTATTGGGGGACCATACAATTCTTATCACAATCCATACATCCATCCATTGTGTCAAGCATATTTGTACATTTGTTGCCATCATCATTCTCAAAACATTTGCCTTCTACTTGAGCCCTTAATATTAGCTGCTCATTTTCCCCCCTCCCTCATGAACCCTTTATAGTTCATAAATTATTATTTTGTCATATGTTAACTGTCCGATGTCTCTCCCTGCCCTCTTCTCTGCTGTCCATCCCCCAGGGAGGAGGCTATATGTAGATTCTTGTTATCGGTTCCCCTTTTCCACCCCACATTCCCTCCATCCTCCAGGCATCACCACTCACCACTGGTCCTGAAGGGGTCATCTGTCCTGGATTCCCTGTGTTTCCAGTTACTATCTGTACCAATGTACATCCTCTGGTCTAGCCAGATTTGTAAGATAGAATTGGGATCGTGATAGTGTGTGTGTGGGGGGAAGCATTTAAGAAGTAGAGGAAAGTTATGTTTCATCATTGCTACCCTGCACCCTGACTGGCTCATATCCTTCCCACAACCCTTCAGTAAGCAGGTGTCCAGTTGCCTACAGATGGTCTTTGAGTCTCCACTCTGCACTCACCCACATTTACAATAATATGATTTTTTGTTCTTTGATGTAAAGCTCTTTCTTACACACATATGAGTGCCTATGAATTTGTTTCTCTAGTCAACCCAGACTGACACAACTATACTTTTTGCTACTTTAAAAGACATATTTGAAAATCTATCCATAAATAAAAATTACCACCAGAGTAAAGATGCAAATCAAAAAAATTATATAAGGAATCTGTGAGGACATGTTTTAATAAAGCTTTCTAACCTCACGCACTGGCATGGTACCTGAAACTCAGGCACTTAATACAGGTAGGCTGACTAAGCAAATGC
This sequence comes from Echinops telfairi, assembly GCF_000313985.2. NCBI lineage: Eukaryota > Metazoa > Chordata > Mammalia > Afrosoricida > Tenrecidae > Echinops > Echinops telfairi. Next base: position 292,656 of record NW_022108124.1, on the reverse strand, counting down.
TAACATGATGTTATGAATTGTGTTTATAAAACATGCCCAGTCTTTTCTTCTATTATTGGAATCAATCAAGAGAAGGATATAATATGTTGTACTTTCAAAATATATTTACCATTACTGGAGGTACACACATACATATACATAGGATCCCTAGTGCTGTATGGTTTGGGCTGCTAATCTTAAGCTCAACAGTTTGAAACCCCAAGCTGCTCCTCCGGGAGAAAGGCAGGGCTTTCTACTCCTGTAAAGGATTATAGTCTTGGAAACCCACAGGGGGCAGTTCTACCCTTCTCTACGGGGTCAATATGAGTCAGCATCAACTCGATGACAGTGAATGTATATATATTTATAGCAGGTGGTGGGATGGATCCATTGAATTCATAGTTTTATTCTGCAAACTACATGTAAGAAACCGCTGATTTAGAGGATGTCTTACTCATGTCGTGCTGCAATACCAGGGATACCACAAGTCAATAGCTTTAACCAGCACACTTCTTTCTCACAGTTTGGGAGGCTAGATTCTAAATCCAGGGTGCCAGCTCCCGCTCTGTCCCTGCCAGCTCCTGAGGAGGGTCCTTGTCCTTGTCCCTTTGAGCTTCTGCTCCCGGGCGACTTTCTTGTGGCGTGGCGTCTCTCCCCTATCTCTGCTTCTTTCACTTGCTTCTTGGAGCTCTTATATTTCCAAAGGGATTGACTGAAGACTTACCTTTACACGAATCCTGTCTCATTAGCAAAGACAACCCATGCTCAAATCAGACTTGAACTACAGACACAGATGTTAGAATGTTCCATCTATATTTTGGGGGGTCAACATCCAACCAGTAACTTTCTAATTAACCTAGAATGCTTGACTAGTGTGCTGTATGGAACCAAATGGCCCCATTTTTCAGAGTCAGGATTGCTTGTAGTGCATTTGCTTTAACGGGGACACTGAGCTCCAGGGACCTTGCACGCCAGGGTGTTTGTAATCCTAACGCCCAACACAGGTGGAAATCCGAGGCCCTCTAGTGGGCAATATGCTATATTACAAAGGCGTAGATGACAATTCTGATGATTTAGCGGGTGGTTTTGGATGGATTTCCATTCACTGAACTGGAAAGGTGACATACGGTTTACACAAAGAATCCCCACGCCACCCCTGCTCTCTTTTCAAGATGTCTAAATAATGAACAAGTACTTCCTGACTGAGCTCGGGGCCAGGCCTGGAGAGGGGGGCACAGTGTCTGTCCACTGAACAGTACCCGTGTACCCAGCACTCCTCATGCGCATCACTCCACTGTTCCTGCACCACCGTCCCTCACGGCCCACCAGGTGAAGGGTGGCTCCCATATGGGTTGGCAGAGCTATCAGGGGGGCTTTCTTGCAGAGGACACCCCAACAAGCCGAGAGGCAGTGGAGTCTCCTCAGGAGGCCAGAATAGGACAGAGTAGGCTGGGCCCACCCCACCACCCACCCCAGGCCAGGACAGCACCCCAAGAGTGTTCAGGAATGGTGTTAAAATGTTTCCCGCCTGTGATGTGAGATTCAAGTAGAAATTCTTGTCTTTGAGGCCTGCAGGGTTAGACACGTGGCATTTTCTCAGCATAATCAAGTGTAGCCATTTTTGTAGCTTCCACGAAGAGGTGGTGATCTAAAGGCTGAGAAAGTGGTGAGCTGTTTTGTTTGTTTGTTTTGTAGTAAGCAGCTGGCTAGTCAATGGGCAAAACATTTGTTGTTGTTGTTGTTGTTGTTGTTTTTAGCCACAGAGTCGGCTCCGACTCATCTCGAACCTTTGCCCATCGAAGGGAACACTGCCCGGCCCTGCACCATCCTCACAATCGCTGTTCGTTTGATCCCATTGTTGCCGGACTTTGTCAATCCATGTCCAACCGGTCTCTTGTGCCGACCCTCCTCTTTAGCAAGTCTGATGTCCTTTTCCAGGACAAATTATGTGTTTTCTGAGGTCCATACAAGCCCGAAGAACCTTCATTCCAGCTAAGACATGAAGACCTTAGGGCTGATACTCTCTGCTGTCAACAGTTTTATTGACAAACTGTACATTTATTCACATGCCATACAACTAAATGGCTTAAATGCCTTATGAAGTGTTGTGCAATTATCACAATTTTATCAGATTTTGTCATTCTTGTACTCATTAATATTAGCACCCTATTCACCCCCAACGTCCTCTGCCACAACCCTAAGAACTATTAATCTATTCACTATCTGTCCAGATTCCCTAGCCTGGATTTCATACACAGTAAAAAATTCAAACAAAAATAGAACAGAAACAACCCCTAACCACAACCAATAACTGAATAAAACTCAGGAAAATCTCAATCCAAAAGAAAGCAAAAATAATAAAAACTACATTTAAAAACAAAAAAAATCAAACTAAAATGAATAAAAGCTAGAACAAATTTAAAATTAGTTAAGGGGGAGCACAAATGATAAAGTGGTAAATTTAGACCTCAGTACATCTGCATTAATCTACTTTCCAATGCACTTTGTCTGATAGCAAGGCTATTCACATCCCTGGTCCATGGTCGGAGGGGATTCCCTGGAGGCTTAATCCGCATGGGGACTCTACAAATGGATTTTAGGCTTTAGCCTTCTGCATACCGAATATTCAGAATTTAAGCTCTAATGTAAGTTCCCTCCTCTAGTCTTGGATTTTATTATTTACATCCCTTGGGTCACACAGGGTGGTGTGCTTCTTCCATGTGGACTTAGCTTACATCTCAGTTAGATGACTGCTTGTTGTAATACAAGCCTTTAAGACTACAGACACCACTCTTTCTGATAGCTGGGCACCATCTGATTTCTTCACCACACTGCTAGAGCACCAATATCTTCAGTGATCTCATCATGGGGTCCCAAATCACTTTGACCCCACATACAACTAAATTAAATACATCCCCCAGAATTTGGTTAGGGATTGGATTGTTTTGATCTGTAGGGCTTTCATGGTCTGATTTCAGAAGTGGGTTACTTCTTTCTGAGCCTTTATTGCTAGTCCCTCTTAGTCTGGAAGTTCTCCTAAAGCCCCATCAGCATCATAGTCATATGTCAACCTCTATGGACAGGTGGGTAATGGCTATACATTAAGTTCATTGTGTGAAATCAAGCCCAATTCTCTTGAATGGAAGGCGAGATTTTGAACACATCAATGAATCGTCTTTAAATATTCTCATAGCAGATTGTACCCGTGGTGATTGGTGAGATAATTAAAGAGACACAAGCTGAGAAGTCAACTGAGTCTGCTCCTCTCCTCTGCTTCCCTCTGTCACCAATTTCACCCATCCCTCCTCTTCCTCTGCAGATGTTTAGGAAGCAGGAATAAAAAAATAGGCTAACTAGGGACTCACTTCCAAGGTTAAGGTGGAAGGAGTGAATGGACAGATCAGGCACTGGGAATGAAAACCAAAATAAAAATCACGGCCATCGGGTCAATTCCGACTCATAGCTCTGCTGTGGAACACGGTAGAACTGCCCCTGTGGGCTTCCAAGGCTGTGACTTTTTACAGGAGTAGGAAGCCTCATCTTTCTCCCTTGGAGCAACTGGTGCCTTCGAGCTGCTGACCTTGTGGACAATAGGGTTGGGGAAAAGGATAAAGGCAGGGATGAGCTCCTGAAAATGATCAGAAATGTCGAGTAGGCCTTTTAAACTGTGTCTGGGAAGATGAGTCCTTGCTTCCAATCTTGTGGGCTTGCTATGGGTCCAAATAAGGCTCCTGGCCAGTTCCATGGCCAGTTTAAATGAATACCCAGGGCCCAGGGCCTTCTAACAACTCATCCTTCCTGTGGGACTTACATAATCTGGTGTCAACTTGAGAAGGGGTGGAGTCTAGCCTGTCAATCAGGTCGCAGCTTGATGACCTCATTTGGAGGTGCAACAAAGATAAATAGCTCCCTGGAGACAGGACAC
>NW_022108124.1:251899-288652 GCF_000313985.2 Echinops telfairi | reverse complement strand
CCCTGGGAGACATTCCTGTTAACAAGACACATGGAGCTACACTAGAGCCCTGGAGGTACAAGAGCCATGTGGAGACGCGGGCCAGTGCTGAGGTGCTTCCACTGCCACTGGATCCACAAGACTTTCCACCCATGGGCCTGTGATCTTCCTGCATTCGGCATCATTGCATGTGTTTTGTGAGGCTGAAGAGGAATTTAAAGATTGGTATGGGACATATGGGCTAATATAGGATTTATGGACTTGATCTGGACCGGGCTGGGATGTTTTCTTAATATACAATTACTCTTTGATATAAAATTCTCTCTTACACATATGAGTCTTCTGGATTTGTTTCTCTACTCTACCCAGACTAACACATTATGGTACTAGGAGTGGGGTACTAGAGACACAAATCATAAAAATGGAGAGTGGATGTTTGTTTGACCTCTCCCTCATGGTGGTTTTTCTTCTTTGGCTAGCTGGAGGTCAGATATGTCCACGCAGTTCAATGGGTTGTTTTCTGGAAGGAATATGGGTAAAGTTTGATTATTTTGTTTGGTTGTAGTCTTTGATTATTCCTGTGTGAAAAGGTGAAAATGAATGTGATTAATGTGTATTTGAGCTCAGGGGACAAAATCGCCCCTTGAATTCTCAGAGCTGCTTAGTAGAAATGGCTAACAGAAGGTCAGAGTGGCTGACAGAAAGCCTGGCTCTGACTTGATGTTGTCAGAGGCCTAATCCCATATTTTGTATCAATAGAACAGTTTAGATAAGGATTAAGATAAGATAGATAAGGGTTGAACTAGACTATTTTAAGAATTGAGTTTAGGATCTGATTCTACTTTGTTTATACTGATTTATTCTGATTGTTATTAATATAATGATTGATAGAAATGATTATTGGGAAGTATGAAAACAGAGAGCTTGTAAGCCCACTTGTCTTCAGCCATTAAAATTGGATCGTTAAATGGGTGTCGGACATGCCTGCAAAGGCTCTGAAAAGATAAGCCCCACCCAGGGTCTTCAGTGCTCAGGACATTCGAAGGGGAAGAGACTTAGCTAGGGGGCTGTTGACAGGTGGAAGGAAAAAAGGAACTCTGGGTTTCTGAATTTTGAACCAGTGGTAATTTTTCAGAAGCTGGAAAAGATCTGGAAACATGAAGAAAACTCCTCGCTAGGACTGAACATTAAAGGGAGTCTGTGGGCAGGCTGAAATGCTTGCTAGGTGACCACCTGGATCCACTTGTTGAGTGCAAGTGGGAGAAAAGCAGCAATAGAGAGATGGGTTGAGGCTGGTCACTGACACCCATGGACCTGGTTTACAGGAGCTAGAGGAGAAGACGAGAGTGGGTTGATTGGTCTGAAGTCCATGACCTAGCACAAGGGAGTAGGGTTATTGAGAATTTGTAATGGGCTCATGGTCTAAAGGCAAGGCAGCCAATGGGCACCCTAGTGAGGATAAGTGAGCCATCCCATATTGAATTGACCAGTACCTGACCACATGAAGAGAAGATATTTGAGCCCGTAAACTGGGGCATGTTGCTGCTGACTTTATGCATGGGCTGCCCTGATTTAACTTTGTTTATCGATGTGGACTTCACAAGGTTCCAACTGGAATGAAGATTCTTCACGTCAAAGAATATGATTGTCTCCTCAGAGCACTGGGTTGATGTAAGTGGTCAGTATAGAAATTGGATACCCAAAATGGGTGGATAAAGGCATGAAGTGGCCGACTTACAAACTTTCATAGGTGGGGGAATATATTCATATGCTCGCATGTTCACAGGATTATGGTGTAAGTGTTCACATAAGTATAGAATATTTTTGCTTTGTTCACATATATAATGTTATGTTTAAATGAGGGTGGCACATTTTTAAATTGTATGCTTTTAAGTTTTATCCTGTTAGGTAGAGATATTATTTTATTATTGTTTTGTTAAAAATTATGTATGCCTGATGAGTTGTTTAAAAGTGTCAAGTTGACAAGGGGTGGACTGTGGTAGTTTCATAATCTGGTGTCAACTTGAGAAGGTATGGAGTCTAGCCTGTCAATCAGGTCGCAGCTTGATGACCTCATTTGGAGACACCACGGAGATAAATAACTCACTGGAGGTAACACACACACACACACTCCCCGAGAGACATTCCTGCTGAAAGACAAAGACATATGGAGCTACATTAGAGCCCTGGAGCTGGAGAAACCACGCGGAGACTCACGTCAGCACTGAGATGCTTCCAATGCCACTGGATTCACAAGATTTTCCACCCACTGGCCTGTGATCTTCCTGCATTCGGTGTCACTGCATGTTTTGTGTGAGTCTGAAGAGGAATTGATAGATTGGTATCAGACATATGGGCTAATATCGGATTTATGGGTTTGGACTAGACTGGGTTGGGATGCTTTCTTAAGGTACAATGATCCTTTATATAAAACTCTCTCTTATACACACATGAGTTTCTATGGATTTATTTCTCTAGTCTACCCAGACTGACACAACGCCCTTCTTCTCCACCCGGAAATCGCTTCCTCTAAGACCCAGTTCAGATGTCAATCAAGAGGCAACTGCGTGAACAGAACAAGTGAGTATCACCTGGTTTAAAATCCGGGAAAGTGTGTGTCAGGGTTGTAGCTTCTTTCCATACTTATTCAATCTGTACGTGGAGTAATAATCAGAGAAGCTCAATTTTATCAAGAATAATCTGAATTAGAGCAAGGCCTACTAGCCGCCTGCGCAAAGCAGATGACACAACCTTGCTCTCTGAAAGTGAGGCGGACTTGAAGCACTTGCTGGTGAAGATTAACGATTGCAGCCTTTAGTATAAGTTGCAATTCAAAACCCAAATAGCCTCACAATTGGACCATCATGTTAAATGGAGAAAAGGTTGATGCTGTCAAGGATTTTGCCTTCCTGGGATCCAGTCAATGTTGTCCACGGGAGCAACAGTCAAGAGATGCAACGGGGCATTCCCTGGCATACATCTGCTACACCAGACCTTGTTAGAGTGGTGAAAAGCAAGGATGTTACTCTGAGGACTAGGCTGTGTCTGACCCAAGCCATGGTATTTCAATCACCTCATATGCATGTGAAAGTTGGGCATCGAATAAGGAGGACCAAGGAAGAACTGATGCATTTGACTTATGGTGCTGGTGACGAATATTCAAAGTGCCGTGAACTCTCAGAAGAACAAACACATTTGTTTTGGAAGAACTACAACCAGAATCTTCCTTAGGGCCAAGGATGGCAAGACTTCATCGCACACACGTTGGACGTGTTGTCAGGAGAGACCAGTCCTGGAGAAGGACATCCTGCTCGGTAAAGTGGAGGGGCGGTGAAGAAGAGGAAGGCCCTCCAGGAGATGGGCTGACAGGGCGGCTGCAGCAATGGGCTCAAGCTCAGGAACAATGATGAGGGTGGTGCAGGACCGGGCACTTTTGTTCCATTGTGCATGGGATTGCTGTGGTTTGGAATTGACTGGATGGCACCTGACAACAACACAGGCCCGTTCAGATGTCATCCCTCCCCCAGAGACATCAGGAGGAGCCAGTGACAGTTCTCGGTGCAACCATGGAACCTGTCACACGGGGTAGGGGTTATGTGTTTCCACAGCTGCTCCCCCAACTACACCGAGAGCTTCATACTCATGCTCAGACTTCCCTGGTCTCCGCTGGTACCAAGCAGCACGGTCCTTGTGGGTGAGGCAGGGCTCAGAAGACAGCTGTTGAATGAAATGAGAAAAGATACGCATACATAAACAAACAAATGTCCACAGGCCTAAATGGAAACAACGCAGATTAGAACAGAATGCAGGCAGACGAACATATGATTTCCTGTAGATTGAAGAACTTTATTTTGTTGTACAAAGAATAACTTGTTGACAGATTTGGAACACTATGCAGAAAGATACTTTGTTGGTAGGGAAGGGGGTGGGAGAGGGAGGCCCCAGCGCATGGCTTCACTGGATGAAACTTTTCCAAGAACAACACTGCTGGACAATTTTGCTGAGTCTCCCCACCTGAGGTCTAGCTCTTTCTTGCCTCTGTCAAAGAATATGAACAGACTGAGATGCATGACTTCGTTTTTGTTTTTTGGATTCTGAAACTAATTTTTTGCGCCCTAAGCGAGAAATCCCCTTCAGGGGATGCTGACTAACTCCTCCACACTGCGGGGATTCATTCTGATCCCAGGCCCAGAGTTCAAACCAAATCACCCCCAAACGATTCCTAAACCATCTAAGTTCAAAACTAACTCAAGCGTACATTCAAGAAAGCCAAGTCAACTGATGACTCGGCCGTTATTTCTCAGGTTAAGCCCAATCTTCTAATTCTCTGCTTTGTGGTGCGGGGTCTGGAGGTTGGTTGGCACACCTGCTTGGCCAGTAGGGCAGACTAAAGCAGTGCCTGCCTGGTACCTGGTTGGTGCCTGGATAGTGCGAGATTGCTCCAGACGCTGCCGCTCACCGCCCTCCCAGGCCTTCCATAGTGAGCTCACAGCCGCAGAGCCAGCAGGACCAGCAGCGCCCCATCCTCAGCGATGGCTGCATCCCGCTCCAGGCGCCGCCCCCCAGAGCTCCGGAGGCGCCTGCCCTTGTACAGCAGCGCCCCCACCAGAGGGGAAGTCCCAGCTCCACAGAGCTGCTGCGAAGCTTCGGAGTTCTGGGTTTTCGCACCTCTTTTCTCTGTTGCTTCCATCCATAGCTGTGAGAGCCACGCCTTGCAGTTAGCACCGTCATGATACCTCATTGTCCTCTTCCTTTTCATTCTCCCAAAATGGATAGCCATTTATTACGCTGACTGCGCATACAGGAAATAACTGAAGTGGTGCCTTTCTCTTGATTGGACCCTGACTGATACACTAAGTCATTCTGAAAAAGAAGACGCCTGAAAATGAAATTAAAAAAAAAAAATACAGCGCAGAAAATAAAGTAATGGTAAAGATACGTTGTGAAGAAATGTCTGGGATTAGGTAATCCACAAAAAACTCAAAAATTATATTCAAAACCTCTGGGAATAAACGTCATAAGATTGAAGGTTCAAAAATTAAATACAGACAAAAGACAAACTATAAATGGATGTAAAAATAAACAACCCAGAATCTAAAGTAACTGAAAATAAATAACTGTGAACTTAAGTAATTCTAAAACTAGATAACTAAAGACATTCCTCCTAAAAAGAACAAAACGTTTCACTCCGAAAATAAATAACTCGAATATTAAATAACTAATAAATTCTAGTCATTTTAAATAGTTAAATAAGTAACTGTACAAATAAATAACTTCAGTCACTAAAAATAGTACGTCTCTGAAAATCACTTAGTTGTTTATAATAGAAAAACTAATGAAAATGATTCTAAAACTGGGTTTAAAATATATAGACTTCTTAAAACAAAAGAACGAAGAAATGAGCCACACAATGATAACTCTAGAATAGAGTACCCTCGCCAACAAAGCAACCGAAAGCAGGACTTTTTTAAAGCTATGAAATGAAACAACTAAACAGAGAACTAAATGAAATGCAAGTCAGTGAACAACGAACAAGTGAAATGAAAATAAAAAAAGCAAATAGCTGAAATAACTCAGAATCAAAATAATGAATGACTAAAGGTAAATGCTTCCCAAGTTAGCATGGAAAACAATCCTCTCTGCAGAGAAACAAGCCGGCCCTAAGTAACACAAGCACTGGGCATCCAACTACAGAGCCTGCCAGGGCTTCTGACAGGGGAGTGACAGGGGGTTTAGATGGGCTTCCCCTCCTCCGGGGTTTGGGATCAGCGCTTCTCAACTGATCTTGTTTCCAGGAGAAACTTGGCAATGTCTGAAGATGGTTTTTTAAGGGGGATAGGTAAGGGTTGTCACAACAGGACGTGGTAACAGCAGCGTTGCTGGGTAGTGACCAGGAATGCTGCCCAACATTTACAATGCACACCACAGAGTCACAACAGAGACTTATCCAGATCAAGAGGCTGGATTGTGAAATAATTGTACTAGCGTGGAGAAGCCCCGGGCCATGCCCTCCAGGCCGGCCTCTTATGGATCGGAGAGCCCCAGTCGCCAGCCGGAGGTGGGTGCTGCACCCCTCAGCACCCACTGCAGCACGCTCTCTCCCAGTGAGAACAGCACGGGCAGCTCAGCTGAGCCAGCAGCCCACCGACAGGCGTCAAGGAAGGGTGTCTGAGGAAGGAGCGTCAGTTCTCGGGGAAGCGGTCCTTGGCCGTGTGGGCCGGTGGACATCCGGGCGCTGCCCTGGAATCCCAAGAAGAGGATCAGAGAGGAGATGTGTACGACACCCAACACGTGCATTCCTCCCCCATCCTCACCCACCTGTCTTCCTCCTGGAACTCTTCTCTTTCTCCCCGGAGACCCCCTCCCGCCGCCGGGACAGATCTGAGGGAGGCGGTTTCAGAACTGTCCTCCAGCGGGGAAAGCCCGGAGAGCTGGAAGGTGGAGGTGCAGGGGTAGAGTAGGGGTTAGTAGGGTACCGGGCCCACAGGGAGGGGCCAGCATGCCTGATGTCCCCCCAGCTCCCTCCAGGACCACGCCCAGCTCCCAGCAGGGCTCCCTAATCTTCCCCCCAACCAGCCACAGCTAAGGAGTGAGGTGGGAGGCAGGGCGCTGGCCAGGGAGGAGATAGGCCTACTTTGAAGCTACTTGGCCCTCTGGACAGTGACAGGCGGTGACCGGTGAGGATGATGGAAAGGGGGAAGAGGGCAGGGGGCGGGGAAGAGGAAGCAGGAGGCCCTTTGTACGGAACAAGAGAGGAGAAAATTACACTCAGAGCACTGCTCTCCTTTTCCATATCTTCCGCACCTTCACTTGCTTCAAAGATTTCCGTGGAGCTGATGTCCCTGCTGGAGCGGCCTGAGAAGAGAAGGGGGAGTTCTTGGGCGTCTGTGGGATGCGGAGGGGGACGCAGGCGCCTCTGCCAGGGCCCCGCAGGGTCCACACTGCCTGTCCTCGGGGGACCCACTCTCCTTCCTGGGCTCGGGGCCCTCAACTGTGAAGGACCGGGGGCTGGGACCCCAGAGCCCTTTCCCAGAGATTCTGTACCGGAGGCTAAGAAGAAATGTCTATTCAATGGCCCACACCTCTTTCTCCAGCCAAGAAAACCACCTCCGTCCCTATCGCTCCAGAGAAGGTAATCTACCCTCCTGCCCTCCCTCCTGCCCAAGCCTCTTCCCTTCCCTGCCTCCTGCAGGTCTGGGCTGTTAACCACAAGGTCGGCAGTTTGAAACAACCAAGTGCTCAAAGGGAGAAAGACTTTCTACTCCCATAAAGAGCTAGAGCAGCGGTTCTCAACCTGTGGGTCTCGACCCCTTTTGGGGTCGAATGACTCTTTCACAGGGGTCACCCAATTAATAACAGTAGCAAATTGACAGTGATGAAGTAGCAATGAAAATAATGTTATGGTTGCGGGTCACCACCACATGAAGAACTGTATGAAAGGGTCACACGGCATGAGGAAGGTTGAGAACCGCTGAGCTAGAGCCTCAGAAACCCACAGGGTCAGTTCTCACCTCTGCGATAGGGTCGCCCTGAGTCAGAATGGACTTGCCGCAGTGAAAGTTCTGAGCTATTTTCCTTTTCTGTCTCCTTGGCAGTTCCTGTCAAGTCATCCTGCCCTTTCGTGTGGCAAAATGAGAGGAACAAGAGAGAATATCCTGGTTTCTTCTCCAAAGTCACACCCACTGATGCTCTCTTTCACCCCAGGGCTGTGGCCGGCAGGACACAAAGGCTCTGTGCTTAAGGACCCACGGTGGGTCAGGAACTGAGTTGGACACAGATCCTATACAATCTTCCCTCCCCTCCCCCAGCACCTTCCAGCTACAGCTGGGGGGGGGGGGCTGCCTTTGCTCTATCTTAGGTCTTCTCCATATTCGTCCCCCCAGGCCATGGGGGTGCATGGAGGGGCGTCACAGGGGAAGAACACAGACCGGGCCCTGCAGGCCCCACCTTGAGAGTGTAAATGAGAGGCCCACTGCCCAGGGGGAGGACAGGGGCTTCAGAGTCCATCAAACTATAGTGTGGTGCCGACTTTGCACTGACAGACTGGGTGACCTTGGGCAGGTCACTTCACCTCTCTGCGTATCTATCCTCATCCCAATTTCGCATGAGCATCGTATGTGCTGTGTATGATAAGGACAGACTCTCTGGGTGTGGGAATAAGAGAGGTGGTCGCACCGTGGTTAAAGTGCAAACCGGAAGGTCAATTGTTCAATTCCACCAGCCATTCACCAAGAAGATGATGAGGCAGTCTGCTTCCTAAAAGACTTAGAGCCTTCAAAACCACATGGGGCAGTTCCACCCTGTCCGGTAGGCTCCTTATGAGCCCAGAATCAACTCAACAGCACAGGCTTGGGTCTTTTGGTTTGTTGTATTAGATACCATGTTCATAAAGTGCCTGGCCGATAAATCATAGGAACTCAATAAAGAGAGCCTGTTATAATTAATATTATTAATAACTAATAGCTCATGCCACAGCGGTACACTGTTATTCCTCACCTGTGAGGGAAAACACCTGTGGGTGGGGGACCAGTGTACAGGTATCACAGGGCTTGATAAACAGAGAGAACCTACCACCGGACGTACCACACGCACCACAAAGGCCTTGAGAAATATTACGTGGTGGCCGCATGCTCCGAACAGGAACCGCAGGGCTGGTGCTGCCAATGTCACACAGTATGTTAAGCGGATGAAGGGTGCAGCGCAGGGCCCTCCCCAGGCCGTGCGCCCGAGGAAACGGCAAGCCTGTGTGTGTGATGCAGCCTGAAGGATGGGAAGAGGGTGGTCGGACCGTGCCCGCAAGGACAGGAGAGTGTGCGGTCTCCTCTCAGCTGGTGATCTTCACAGCTCCTCTTATATAATAAATCCGACGTGGTTTAGGAAATTTAGTTTTAGCATTTCGTGCTTAGAGGTCCAGGTTTTTATTGTGTTTTAACAAACTCATGAATGAGTTTAAAGGATCCCCATCTGAAAACACACATTGGGTAAATTGCAGAGTTTCGAAGACATTTTGACTAGCGCTCTTCCCACCCCCAACCCTACTCTCTAAATTTGGTTTTTCCCTTCATGTCCACTAGATGGCGTCATGGGACCAATGTAAATGCAAGGCCGCTACCCGGCGCCACCTCGTTTGGTTCACCAAACCAAACCACATTCACTGCCGATTCTGATTCTGGCTCACAGCTACTCCATAGGACAGGGTAGAGCTGCCCCTGCGGGATTCCGTGACTATAATTCTTTTCTGAAGTAGAAAGTCTCATCTTTTTCCCGGGAACGGCTAGTGGTTTTGAACTGCTGACCTTGCGGTTAGCAACCCAATGTGTAACCTACCACACCGGCAGGGCTCCTCTGGATTTACAGGCACACATAATTTGTTTTTTTCAAACTGGATTTTTCTCTCTTCCTTACAATTACGTACACGACTCTTAGGGCGCGTCCTTTTCAGTTGGCATGTGGAGAACTGCTTTAAAATAATGCCTAATGTCCGGGCTTCCACCCACTTACCTTGCTCCAGAGAGGCATGCTGCGGCCCTCTAAGGAGTAATGAGGATCCACTTACACCGATCCGGCATGAGGCCAATGGCCTCATCAAATCCTCAAAGCAAGTGTGTGCAGAACTAACTCCATTTATTGCAAAATACATCATGGAAATCACGGAAGCACAAGCAACGTATCCAAAGATATGGGTTCTGTGCTCTTAGCCAGCGCCCAGGGGTAGGATTCTACACTTCCACGCAGGAACCCAGGGTCTGCCTCCCTGCCAACGCCTCTCATAGGAAGCCACCGCATCGTTGGTGGAGGCTCGCATGGCATGGTGTTACTACAATGCTGAAGAAGATTTAGGGTTCAGGGGTTGCCACACTCATGATTAAGGAAGGGCGGAGACTCAGCATATAAGCACCCCGCTGCTTTACTCTTCCCACGGCTCCTACCTGGAATCCCACAGGTGCTGAAGCCGGGGCCCTCTTTGCTGTTGGTAGCTGTTTCCATGTTTTCCATCCAAGACCCATGTTCCACTCTGTTGTCTTTGCTTTAGAAAAACAAACATGAGCGCTGTGTGTGTCCCAGCAAACAACTGCACTGGCATGGCCCCCTGCACGGACCAGCAGTTCACCCTGGGCTATCTCTGCCACCCGCAGTGTCTTCCCCCTTCTGACATCAGCCTAAGACCTGTCCCAGGTGTGGCAGTGTCAGAGGCATTCAACAGGTAGTGTTGAAGGGCCACTCCTCAGCAGATTAAACGGCTAACTTCTAACAGGCTGCAAATCCTAAAACGGGAGGGATGAGGAAGAGGAGGGATCTGCTGCCATCTTTCCAGTCTTCAAACTGCTCCCCAGCCCACCACAGCCCCTTCCTTCCACCTTTCCGGGCCTGAGAGTCCAACCGTTCTAGTCACTCTTTGAGGCTGGTGTGGTTCAAGGAAGAAGCGCAGTGCTGGGCACCCGAGGCCCGAAGACAAATAAGTTCTGAGCCCTGAGCTACACCTCATCCCCTTCAGCCAGTGCTTGCTGAGTAGATGTTCCTGGTTCGATGGGTCAAAGAGCATGCCGGGGACTAGATGGGGCCTGCGGGACACGGAACTCACTCAAGCAACCTGCATCCCCGGAAGAAGTCTCACAGTCTCACTCGTTGTCATGGAGTTGATTCCAACTCAGAGAGACCCTTTAAGACAAGCTAGACCTGCCCCTTGGGTTTCAGAGGCCGTAGATCACAGCCTGGTCAAGTGGACATACACCAGTGACCTTGGCGATTCGTAATCCCTGTTCCCCCGTTTTGTGAGCTAGCACCTGCCTCTTTGTTCGAGCTACCGTGTGGATGGATATTTTCCCTCATAATTAATTATAGGCTGCATGTTTCTGCTGCTGTACTTTCGTGATGGTTCCTGGAATGGAGGCTACAGTGCGTACATGTTACATTTTCTGTTGCTTGGTTATGTTGCAGGAACCCTGATAGCTTAGTGCAGCGGTTCTCAACCTGTGGGTCGTGACCCCTGGGGGGGGTGTCGAATGACCCTTTCACAGGGGTCGCTGAGGTTAGCAGCCCAAATCATAAGCCACTATACCACACCAGGGTCCTTGATTGGTAGCCTGGTGGGGAGAAAAACGTATGCATGTCATGAAGGTGTAACAGAGCATGTTAAACACAGGGGCAGAGGTACTCCTGAAAAGCAGAGAGGAGAGACACTTAGCGGTCGCCCAGACCCTCACCTCTTCCCACTACTGCCTTCTCTTTGAGTGACCTCTTTGGGGGGCTTCATCAGAAGTCGGCCAAATGAGCCTAGAAAACTAAAGGCGCATCCCGTACCCACCCGGGTCACAATCTGTGAGTTTATTCAACAGGCATCCCTAGTATCTTGAACAGGAAGGGGTACAGTTGAGACAACGGGCTCACTTACCACTTTTGGGTTCACGGGGAAGGATTCTAACCTTCCTGGGCCTGCTTCCTGGTGGCTAATAAGGGCATTCGGTTGAATGTCCCCAAAGGCCAGCACTCCTGACCCCTGGGTGTATAAAACGGTGGTCGCCAGCCTACCTTGGGGCTTGGGCTGTGAGATCGCGCGAAGCTGACGTTGAGGCTTGGTATTTGTTTAAATGCAAGCTGCAGCTCCTGTGTGGGTGGTGTTTTCCATTTCAGAAGTTTGTGAGGGGGCAGACCTGAGGTGGGGCCTTCGCCACTGAGACTGACAAGGAAGGGGTGGTGGGGGCTGGACTGGCAGGGTCAAAACTGAGGCTCCCTGTAACCTTCTGCCCAGGCGGCTCCGGCCAAATACAGTACCAGAAAAGCTTTTTATAACATTTCCCCTGCCCCGGCTGCTGGAATCTCTCCCTGGGGCCACCTAGCCTCCAGCCACAGTTATCATTTGCTTTCCTCTGGCTAAGTCACAGAGGAGCCCGCCCAGTGCCGGCCTCCCTCTTGGATAGAGAAAGCTAATAGGTGGGCAGGACCAGGGTGTGTGTGTGTGTGTGTGTTGGGGCGGATAGGGGCTCCTGTGAGGAAATAAGAGTCCATCTGCCTCCAAGACAGGAAGAGGGATGGTCAGGAGAGCTGGAGGTGGCGTGAGGGAAGCCGCCCAGCCAGTTAGCTTGAGTAGTAGGCAGGGCAGCCTCCTGAGAAGAGGAGTCCAGTGGGCGGTCTCCATAGGAAAACAAAGAAAACAGCCCGAAGCCAATGTTGCTAAGGGAGGCTTCAAAATGCCACACAGGACTGAAATACAGCAGGCGGCCCTGGAAAGACTCCCTGTGCTGGCATTGAGGATAGAGGGGGCTAACGAAGACGTAAGTAAATAAGAAATGCTCTGTGACAAGCTGAGTCTTAAAACAACAACGAAAAGAAAAGCCATCCTGTAGACGCAAGGTGAACTATCTGCAGCAATTGGCGCTTGAAAAAGAAAGACGAGAAATCAGTACGCACCTTGCATTTGCTTCAAACTGTAGGTTGTCTTGGCCTGAAACCAAAACCGCAAGGTCAGCCCTCTTGCACCTGAGTCGATTTGACTTGATTTTACACACATCTACACATAGGGACAGTCCTATCAAGATATTTGAAAAGGTGTCTCGCTAGCAAGTCAGCCCTGTGTGGGCTTCCTTGGCCCTGACAGGTTCTCCCACTTCTCTGGCCCTTCTGGCCGAGTTCCCAGCATGCCTTGCACCTAAGTCCATCCAAGGGTTGACAGTAGCTTGACTAATACGAAAGTAAGGAAGAAACGATGTCCCGGGAAGTGTTTTTGGCTGTTTTTTTGACCTCAGCCCAAACCTTCTGACTTAGTGAAGGAGAAAGAAAAATCATGAGTTCCTGGATGGGATAAGAATCACATTCTTTGCGCAGGTGTCCAGTTATAAAAATGACCCTAGCGGTGGTCCCTGTCTCCAACAGCTCCCTGCAGCACAAAGTCACACTTCTCAGTTGCCTGTCTGTGGCCCACCTCCTCCTCTCCATCTTGTTTCCTATTGCTCTACCCAGGAGCCACTGGGGCTATCCAGTAACCATGACTCAACAGGGTCCATTAGAAGCAACTCGGGGAAGGAAGCTTGAAAGGGCCCCAGGTCCACCTTTATTGCCCATGTCCCTGGCGCCCTTGCCAGGATGGAGTTCTCTGTGTCTCAGCCCACACCGTGTATGACTCTCCTGCTGCCCTCCCATTCAGTAGTAGACCGCCCGCGGGCACCCCCCCCCCACCCCGCCCACCCCAGCACCAGGCTGTCTCCCGAGCCAGTCCATCTCCACAGCCAGGTTCATTCCTCTCATCTGTACCCCTAGCCCCTTGAGTGCCCGTTTGCCCAGCCCAGAGTGGCCAGATGAAGATGCCTAATGACCCCCAAAGGTTGCAGCGTTGTGAAGGTAGGTATGTGAGGCCAACAGAATGCGTTTCAGAGTTTTGTCAGGTACTAGAGGGCGGTCCTGATAGCTGCATCTTCAAACCTGGGACTCCACCCCCGCCCCCTCCCTGGATGGCCTGGAGGCTGCATTCCACCCTGGGGGAGCCTGACCTCCTCTGGGCTCCAGCCCCAGGCCCTGGCTCCTGCCCAGGACTGACACAGGAGGCGGGGATGGGGGCTGTTTTTATCACTGGTGACAATTCACCAGACCAGACTCAGGAGACCCTGTTCTGCTGCCAAACATTGTGTGCAATGGGTCCTGAGTTTGCTGCCCTGTAAAAGAGAGGGGCTGGGCTGAACACCCCTGCCTGTGTTTCCGTTTGGTGGTTTTCTGTGTGTTGGAGTTTTTTCCTTCTACCTACCTCAGGGGTCTGGTTCTGACATGTGTGCCACAGCTGAGGGTCACAAGGCCAGGCCCTCAGCAGGATTGTTAGTGGAATAATTGTTATGCCCTTCTAACAGACCTTTGTCTTTTTGTGTGTGTGTAGTAGACCGGGGCAGGGTGGTGGGGCGGATTGAGTTAATGTGTCAATTGTAGTCTAAACTCAACATTGGTAAGCT
This sequence comes from Echinops telfairi, assembly GCF_000313985.2. Lineage (NCBI taxonomy): Eukaryota > Metazoa > Chordata > Mammalia > Afrosoricida > Tenrecidae > Echinops > Echinops telfairi. The sequence continues at coordinate 274,739 of NW_022108124.1, read as the reverse complement.
TTCCGTGATCACCAAATAGACGTACAGATTCAACCTCTTCCCAGTTCGAATCCAGCAAGCTCTTCTGTTGAAGTTCATAAGAACAGACTGACCACCGCATTACCTGATTCCAAGCCTTCTGAGAAAGTTACAGTAATTAAATATCAAGGGAATGATGTCAAGACAGACAAATAGATCAATAGGACAGAAGAGAGTCCAGAGGTGGATTCACACTTACAAATGACCCACTAGAGAAATAACAGTCATTTCAACAACTGGAGATCAATCAGCAACATTTTGAATTTTGAATGATACTTCACACCATATACAAAATGTAATTCAAAATATATCTGAGTTCTAAATCTAAAAGTAAACACTATAAAACACCTAGAATAAAATATAGGAGCAAACGTAATCTACACACACAAAACAAATTTTAAGTGTATTTCATGAACCTTTCAAAAACCTTCTGTTCTTCAAAAGACACCATTACGAAAATGAACAGATAAGGCAGGTACTGAAAGAAAGTATTTGTGAAGTCACAGAGCTAATCAAAGATTTGTATTCAGGACATCTACCGCTCCACTAGGTGGTCAGTCTGTCCTTCCGTAATGGCTGTGATGATGCAGGCTATACCACTGGGGTTTCAGACACCAGCAGGGCCACTCTTGGGGGATTCTCAACTGCCATAGAGGCATTTTTGACTCATGGCGACCCTACAGGACAGGGTAGAAGGGCCGGGCCCCATGTGTTTCCAAGACTGTAACTCATCTTTCTCCGAAAGCCTCCCCTTTCTCTCAGCTGGTGCTTGCTAAATGCTGGCTTTGCACTTGGCAGCCCAACACATTCCCCATGATGCCACCAGGATTCTCACGGAGGGATTAGCCTCTGCGAGCCTCATGAATAGCAGTGGAACACTGACAGATGGAGTGCTGGAGGCTGAGCCCCGTAGATTGGAAGGCCCTAAAAATAGGGCGGGGGAAGAGCTGACAACTCAAAGGACAGTTGATCTTAAAGCAAACCTCTGGGGCCCTGCATTTGTCAACGGAGCCTGACTCAAAATGAGGAGGAAGAGCTGCAAACATCCATGAAGCGCCAGGAAGCGGAATGTACAAATATGAATCTAGGAAAATTAGAAGTCATCAGCGATGAAATGGAATGCATCAAGAGCTTGGAAATACGTTAGACGTGCATTTACCATATAGTCTAATCATCAAACTTTCAGGTATTCACCCAAGAGAAATAAAAACAGAGGTTCACAAAAGTCCTTTTATTCGAATACTCATAGCGGATATATTCGAAGGACTCAAAAAGTAGAAACAAACCAAGCGTTGAGTAACATGTCAATGGATAAAGAAATGGGAGTAGATCCCAAACAATGGAATGCTATTCAAAAATAAAAAGGGAATGTACTACTTACGGGTACTTAAAGCAACATGGATAAATCTCAAAATATTGACAGAAGAGCCAGACTCCAACCCCCATAAAAATACCCACTGTGTGTTTCTATTTATGGCATTCTAAGAAAGGAGAACTAGTCTACAGCACAGAGGGCAGATCAGAAATTGCCCGGGCAGTAGTGGAGCCTGGGTGGGGTGGGGAGGGGGTGTAGGGAGGAGGAAGGGAATCCAGCGGGGCATGGGGAAAAAACTTCTGGGGCTGATGGGTATGCTCATTTTGTTAATCTTGGTGACCCCACCCCCACCCAGTGGGTGTGTTAAAGTTGTACACTTTAAATATGTACCGTTTATGTCAATAATATAAATCAATACAGCATTTGGGGGGGGGGGATTCTATGTAATGGCTCTGTCCAAAAATTTCAATGAGCTAAAATTTTACTAAGCTAAAATACATTTGATAAGCTACATATGTAGCTCTGGCTAGCTTAATTCCATAGGTCTTGGGTGTATCCTAGAAATCTGCATTTGTAACAAGTCCTTCAAGTGATTCTGCTGCAGAGGCCTGAACTAGCCTTGGTGAAATTACCCATACAGATGTGAGGACCAAGCATTTCTTTTCCTCCTCCTTCTTCTTCTTTTAAAATCATTTTATTGGGCGCTCATACAGCTCTTATCATAATCCACCCATCCATCCATTGTGTCAAGCACATTTGTACATATATTGCCATCATCATATTAAAAATATTTTCTTTCTACTTGAGCCCTTGGTATCAGCTCATTTTCCCCTCCCTCTCTCATGAATCCTTGATAATTTATTTATTTATTTTTTTTGAATCCTTGATAATTTATAAATTGTTGTTATTTTTCATGTCTTACACTGATCGATGTCTCCCTTCACCCATCTTTCTGTTGTCTATCCCCCCAGGGAAGGGGTTATATGCAGATCATTGTGATCTGTTCTCCCTTTCTCCCCCAACCTTCCCCTTCCCCTCTTGGTATTGCTGCTCTCATTATTGGTCCTGAGGGGTTTATCTGTCCTGGATTTCCTGTGTTTCCAGCTCTTATCAGTACCGGTGTACATGCTCTGGTCTAGCTGGATTTATAAGGTAGAATTGGGATCGTGATAGTGGGAGAGAGAAAAGAACTAGAGGAAAGTTGTATGCTTCATCGGTGCTATACTGCACCCTGACTGGCTTGTCTCTTCCTCGTGACCCTTCTGTGAGGGGATGTCCAGTTGTCTACAGAGGGCCTTTGGGTCTCCACTTTGCACTCCCCCTCATTCACATTGATATGATTTTTTTGTTCTGGGTCTTTGATGGCTGATACCTGATCCCATCAACAGCATGACCACACAGGCTGGTGTGCTTCTTCCATGTGGACTTGTTGCTTCTCATCTAGATGGCCGCTTGTTTATCTTTAAGCCTTTAAGACCCCAGATGCTATATCTTTCAATAGCCGGGCACCATCAGCTTTCTTCATCACATTTGCTATGCACCCATTTTGTCTTCAGCAATCATGCCAGGAAGCTGAGCATCACAGGAAGTTGGGCATCAAGGAATGCCAGGTTATGAGAAAAAAGTGTTCTTGCGTTGAGGGAGTACTTGAGTAGAGGCCCAATGTCTATCTGCTACCGTGATACTTAACATATTTGCATAGATTTATTTCTCTATTATTACATATAAATATATTTACATATGTGCATGCTTGTTTTTAGACCTCTATAAATGTCCTTTGCCTCCTAGTTCTTTCCTCTGTGTCCTCTTACTTTCCTCTAGTCCCACTATCATGTTCGGCCTTCATTTGGGTTTCAGTAATTCCTTTTGATTATATTGCCCTTGATCAAACCCTACCAGGCATCCTATGCCCTCCTCGCCATCGATTCTAGATCACTTGTTGTTCCCTTGTCTCTGAGCTTGTTAGCTTCCACTTCTTTTCCCTACCACCCCTCTTCCAGGTCCCCCCAGAACTGTTGGTCCCGTTGTTTTTACCTCCGGATTGCTTATCCCGCCTATCCTTCCTAGATAGACATGCAGAGACAATAATAAACACAAAAACTAGGCTGAGCAAAACAAAACAGCAAAAAACCAAACAACAACAACAATAAAAACCAACGCCAAAAAAAGCCCCAAAGCCTACACATAGTTTCAGGTCTGTTTGTTGACCTTTAGGAGTGACAGGGAACAGATGACTCAAAGACAACTTTTAATCATTGGAAAGAGTGTCGTGACATCAGAGAAAATGGCAGATGGAAAAATACAGCCCCAAATTCTCTCCTCCATAAAAGCAAAGAGAAAACTGGCATGCACACACAAAAATGATCAGAGGCAAAATTTCAGAACCCTGGAAATTAACCAAAATCTGATAGCAATCTGGAGAACATGTATTCAAGGAAAACTGCTGAATCTCAGTATGAACAGTGAGCTGTGTGACATTTTATTTTGCCCTATTCCTATCGTTGGCTACCAGCTCTGTTCACCGTGGAAACCAAGCCTATCATCACGGTGCAACTCGTGGCTGGAGCTCCTCAAAGCCTCGTTCCCAGGTAACTGTCATTATCCTGGGTTTCCCTGGAAAACCCCCCTAGTAAGGCTGCCGGTATTAGACTCATCTTGGAGCTCACTCAGTGGGAACAATGCCTTTCTTCAGGCAGGGCCATTTGTCCAAAATGAGGAGAAATAAACTTCACAATAAGTTTTTCGTTTATGTATTCAATTTTTTAACTTTAACTCTTGAGGCATTGGATAGGAGTTGGGCCTAAAAAAGGGGACGTTTAGGAATGAGATGTCCGTAAGGACTTTGCAAAGCTCTGAAACATTCTGGGGCTCTGGAAGGCTGAACACATACACATCATCTGAAGACATGATGGTGAAAAAGCTCTTCATTTTGATTACCAGAAACAATAAGGTACACAGTCAAGGAGCACAGCAAACTCCAGGCAGTTAAATGCACAGAGATCCATAATCCACACGTTATGATCTCATTTCAAAAGATCGAGAATCTTCAAACAGCAAGAAAAAAGAAACCAGTGTGTACAGGGACCTTCAAGAAGTCTGACAGGCAGAAGGCAGTGGGAAGACATATTCAAGGTGCTACCAGAAAAAGAAAGTCAGCTAATAATTTTATATTTGATAGTAGCTGATTTTACATAAGCATGCCCAATGAAATGGAGACAGGAGAGTCTTTAAAAGAAGTGACGTTGGGCCAACTGGATCTCCACAGGACAAGAACGAACAGAAATCTCTCTCTTGTGCTATATATTAAACCCCCCTCAAGCTGGATCAAAGGCCTAGATGTCAGGCGTAAAACTATAAATTCTGGGGAGAAAACATTGGTGTAAATCTTCATGACCTAGGATTAGGCCATGACATGCTAGATATGATATCCAGAGCAAAAACAGTCATGGGAAAAAGTAGATAAATCAAGCTCCCAGTCCTCCAGAGGACACTATCTATACAGAGTGGAACGACAACCCACAGAATGAGAACAACATTTGCAAATCGTATGTCTGAAAAAGGTCTCGCATCCGTTCAACCACAAAAAGCAGAAAACTCGATTTTTTAAAATGAGCAAAGAATCTGAAGACAAGTTTCCAAAGAAGAGCTACAAATGGCCCAGGACAACTTGACCAATATCCTTAGGCGTTGTTGTTGCTGTGTGCCACTGAGTCAGCTCCACCTCACAGCGACCCTACGTTGTCTCTGTGGGGTCTCCTGCACGGTAATCTTTAGGAGACAGAGCCCTGGCCGTGCAGTGATCAGCTGCTAACCCACAGCTGCGTCAAACCTACCAGCTGCTTATCAGGAGAAAGATATGGTCATCTGTTTCCTTGAAAAAGCTAGGAGATGGTTCTACTCTATCCTAGAAGGTTGCTGTGGGTTGGGATCAACTCAGTGGGCAATGTGCTTTTTTATCTCCATGTGAGCCGGTCACCAGGGCTTTTCTACCACAATGCTGCTTCTTCAGGAGGGAAATACAAATCAAAACCACAAGGAGGAATCACTGCACACCTCCTAGGATCATTATAATTTTTAAAAAGATGGCCAGTAGCAAGTGTTGGGAAAGGATCTTGGGGAAACTGAACCTTCCTCCATTGTCGATGGAACTGCAGAGTGGTGAGTGGTGTGGCCATTGCAATGGATACTAGTTTGGCAGTCCTTCAAACACGGAAGCACTGATAGTATTCGGCAATTCTATCCCTAAATATACACTCAAGAGAAATGGAAATGTATGTTCACATAAAGACTTGTCCATGAATACTTATCTCAATGTTATTCATAACAGCACCAAAGATGGTACCTCCATACAATACAAAAGAATGGACTGCCACCATGGGTGAACTTTGAAGACATCATGTTGAGAGAAAGAAGTCAGACAGAAAGGGCCATATTGTGTATGATTCCAACTATATGCGGTCCCCGGAGTAGGAATATCGATAGAAATGGGGGCTGGAGGGGAAGAGGCGCATGGAAAGTAACTGCTAATGGATACAGGGGGTTCATTTCTCTGCATGACGATGTTCTGAAATCACACATGGTGATGGCTTGCCAACTCTGTGGGGAGACCAAGCCCATGGAACCAGGCCTTTTAAAGGGGCGCATCTTACAGGGTGAGAGTTCTGTCTCATTTTTTTGAACTCTTTTGAATATGTAGCATTTTCCAGGGTGGTCCTGCGAGTTTTCGTTAAGAAAGGCCACCTTGACAATTTGGTTTATGTGGGGACCCCAGGCAAAGGCACACCCCCCCAGCCAAGCAAAGCATACCGTGCAACCGACAGCGAGCACACTGGTTCCCGGGACGGAGAACATGCCCGTGGTCACAGTTTAATTTCTTGGGAAATCATTTTCTTGGACCGAATCCTCAGTATGCTCACCCATCCACTGGGATCAGTGTAACTCTGCAGACCAAGGTCAATGGTGGTCACCCTACCTTTCACACCGCTTTGTTGTTCCATCAGTAATTTACTGATTTCTGAAAACCAACAATCTCTAACTTCTTTGGATGTTGCCTGCAATTACAGATAAGAAAGCACTGTGAGTGTCAGGGCACTCTGATCACTGCACGAGGCTTTGCTACTCTTCAGACGACCTTTAAAATGTGCAGATAGAGTGGGTGAAGGGAGACCGCGGTCGGTGTAAGACATGGGGAAATTTTTTTAAAAATATAAATCAGCTAGGGTCCATGAGGGAGGGAAGGTGGGGGAGGGGGAAATGAGGAGCTGATATCAAGGGCTTAAGTAGAAAGAAAATGTTTTGAAAATGATGATGGCAACATATGTGTGAATGTGCTTGACACGATGGATGTGTGTATGGATTGTGATAAAAGCTGTAAGAGCCCCTGATTAAATGATTAAAAAAAACACCAAAAACAGCTAGAAAACACTCGTCCAGAGGTGGGAGCTCCTTCAGGAAAAAGGCGGGCACACGATGGGCAGGCTTTACCTGGAGGATGTATTTCTCAAGTCCGTTTCGACTGGCAATTTCAAACTTCTTGTTATTCCCTCTCCCGACTTCATGGATCGAAAGTGACGTCAACTAGAGGAAACAGAGAACTATCTTATGTGATCACTTTCTGAGTGTGAAAACTGGTAGCCATTCTAATCCTTTCCACCCTTGACAACTGTCTTCTCCCATGGGTCCCCCAGGTGTTTCGTTTCCCTATTCTAATGCCCCCACCAAACCCAAACACCCAGGTCAGTTGTCTTGAGCCCCACGTGCTTCAGAGGGTTTTCAGGGGTTCAGAATCAGACTGCCAGGACTTTCTTCCTAGGCGCTTCTGTTTGAACTGCCAACCTTTAGGATAGAAATGGATTGCTTATCCATTTACATCCTCCAGGGACTCCTTCTAGTGGTCCCATGAACACAACGGGGTACCATCTGTCTTGTCTGTTTCCAAGGGTAACGTGAACTATACTTGCCTCTTTCCCTCCGTAGAGCAATCACCGTCAGCGGTTGGGAGAACATCATCTCTCCTTTAACACCTAAGTACCGAGAAACCTGGGAGTGCAAACTCGCAAGACTGCCTTCTTTCTCCCAGTATCGCAAATGGTTTGCCTTTGGCCGGGGGCACTCTTGCCACTTTTCCATAGTTCTCTTAGTGGAAAGATTTTACTTTTCCTCGTCTTACAGGTTTCCAAGGAGGAAAGATTTTACTTTTCCTCCTCTTACAGGTTCCCAAGGAGCCGTGGCAGCACAGTGGCTAAGTGTGTGTGCCAATGGCAAGGACATGCTGGCAGCTCCACGCCCCCAGCTGCCCTGCAGGAGAAGCCCCTGGCAGTCTGTTTCTGTAAAGGCTTAGCATTGGAAACGCTGTGAGGGCAGTTCTACTCGGTTCTATAGGGTTTGGTTGGAGAGGGTTCCACCTGATTCTGGCCCCATCTTTTGTAGGTTTTACTGCTTTTCACAGATCTCCACAGAAACGGTAACTGAATTCAGAACTCACTGCCATCTACTCCATTCCCACTCATAGCGATCCTCTGGGACAGGGTGGAGCTAGCTGCCCCCGTGGGTTTCTGAGACTGTCATTCTTGACGGGAGTAGAAAGCCTCATCTTTTTCATGCAAGGTGGTTTCAAACTTCTGACCTTTGGGTTAAGAGCCCAGAACTGAACCACTATGCCACCAGGGCTCCCAGGTAACTGAATTAATATCCATTAAAACCATAAACAAAAAGACTACTATGAATAGTTCGACAGTTTTAATTACAAAATCCCCCACATACGTTTAAAAACGGTGTGTGTTGATACAGTCTTACAGCTAAGAAACATTTTTTTGTACAAGCAAGAGACAGTGCTTGCTCAGGGCATGAGTTCCTGCCCACCCAGGGTCAGCATGCTACCTACAGTTACACACAACGAGGCCCATTGAAAGGGGCAAGTAGAAGCTGAAATCCAGTCCAAGCGCCAATCACTCATTTGCCTTAGGGGAAGGAGGGCATTTGCTCTGACTGGTTTGCAAGACTGGCTGCCATCTGCCCCGTGTCTCTCCTTTGCCCCCAATCCTCTATGCCGGCCCTGCCCTGGAGAAAGACCGGCCACTGTGTGCATTCTGGTTCTGCTGTTTGGCAATTTCACTTGACCCCTGTAAACTTCAGTTTGCTTACTTATCTCTCCCTAAAAACCAGCTGCCATCAGATTGATTCTCTCTCCTGGTGACTCCACGTGTGTCAGAGTATCACTGTGTTTCGCAGGGCTTCCAATGGCTGGGGTGTTTTTTGATTTTGTTTTTATCAACACTAGATCAACAGGCCTTTCTTCTGGGAGGATTTGAACCTCCAACCTTCTAAGAGGGAGCTGAACATGTTCACTGTCTGGACCACCCAGGTACAATAGAACCCCTTACCTTCATAGACTTCTTAAAGCTGTAGTGAGGAGATAAGCCCCCGTCCCTGGGCTCCACGCGTATCTTACAGAACATGACTCCTCTTTCAAGCAGATAGATTTGCCTCTGGCTGGGTTTAAAGCGCATGAAGTCCTTCATCGTGTAGCGCTCCTTGTGGACCGTCCAGACGTTGAAAGGACCGTGCATCAGCAGCTTGCCCAGCTTGCCTATGTCATCCTTTTAGAAGCAGACACAGAGAAGGAAGCCGTCCCATTACTTGAAAGAAAGTGTTTCAATGAAAACACATGCCTATTAGAGGCCTTTCATCTTCAAAGTGCGCCTCGGGCTAATCTATCACAAAATCAAAATGACAACGGTTGGGAGCCTCACGGGCTCTATTCGCTCTGTAAAACATTGGATTCAGTTGTGTGATGTAGGAGACAGAAAAGCAGACTAGCGATGTTTGACTAAAGATACGCGTTCACTGATAGTTTGGTAATGAATGAATGTTGGTTAGCTGAGCTTCATTCCTCCTACTTTTCTCCCCCCACCCCCTTCCCGACCATGCACGGCCTTCAACGGGGCAAACCGTGACCGTTTTCATTATGATCCAGAGAGGCAGACATTTTGCTGGCCATCCTTGGGTTCCACCTGCACTCTGACCTGGTTGCAGGCATGAGACCGACCTTAAGGCCATGAATTTTGCTCTAAGGAGAAAACTCGCATGATGTAACATGAATGGACGGTGAAGAGATCATGCCAAATGGCAGCTATTGAAAACACACCAAAGAGAGTCCACTTGGCCTGAGGGTGTGCAAGTCTGATGCCCCTCTCTCCATCAACAAGCCCAGTGTCCTCACGCACACCGTCCACATAGGATGGCCCCACTGCCTCTCATCAGGGAGGGCCCTTGCATTTTATCTGGCATTTTCCCAAAATTGAAACACTTATGAGCATACATATCTTTATAAACATATGTGGTTCCCTGAATCCAAGCGCCAATGAGAAAATGATTTAGCAGAACCAGGACAGAGAAACTGCCCTGATCTACATCTGAGACAATTCCCTGTGACTCCTGAAAGCTAATACTGAGACTATGCACATTGTTTTATAATTGACCAGGCATTGTTTGCCATTGGTTGTTCTGCAGTGAACTATGAACATCTTTAAAAAAGGAATGGTCTGTATTGTTGAATTGTCAAATGCTTTGTTATATATGTTTACTGCAATTTTTTAAAAAGGGAGTTGACCATACTTCTGAAATTTTAAAATAAAAATTCCCAAGAGAATCATGGTGCTTTTACTATTTTTCTTATTTCCTTTTCAGAGTTTTCTTGGTTATTGTATAGGAATCCAACAAATTTTTGTTGTTGTTGTTGTTGTTGTTTTTTCAAGTCCCAGGAGTTTTTATTGTTTGAATAATCAGGCAGAGCAGTCCCCAAGGAAATGGTGGTCACGTTTCACTGGTTTCTGTCCTTTGCGCCTTCATTTTCTAAGCATGTAGACATTTTTCTATTTACCCTCCTAGGCATTTATTTTGATCACAAATGCTCCAAGTGTGAATAAACAAATGTTTTTTATCCTCTACTTCCCCCCACGTTCCTTTAAATAGGAAACAAAAATGGTGCTCAATGTCTTCTCAGAGCCTCTGTGGCCATAGTTGTCCCACCATTGTCTTAAAGACCAACTATGACTTGATCTTCCCAAATCCTTCTTGAACTCGGGCTCTTTCTGCTAAATCCAGGGGCCGCAGTCCTCACTGGTATTGTTGACAGTCTCCAAAAGCTGAGGATGGTCACTGGGTTGAAGGCAACTGGGAGGGATCTTCAGCAAACTGAGGACATTGTGAAAGTGCGTAGAGGCAAATCTTGTCAACAAGATGCCACCTCCTTCCATTAAAGCTAGGAGAATGCCACCCATTGTTTTCATCCATTTTTGACTTTCAGTCTGTTTATGTTCTCATATCTAAGGAATGATTCTTGTTGGCAGCATATGGGTGTATCCTATTTCCTATCCAAGCTGTTAATTTCTCCTCTCTTGACTTGTACATTTAATCTATTTACATTCAAGGTGATTGTCGGTAAATATGAATTTTTGGTTTTGATTTTGTTGTGTGTATTTTTGTGCTGTTACTAATGTCTTTGTTCCACATAATTTTTTTGTGCTGAATTCGTTTGTTTTGTGGGTTTTCTCATCATTTTTTTTCCATTTCTGTTGTTTTAATGTTTAGTAAATCTTTACAACAGCATTTTTCTGTCAGTTTGTCATAATGTGATAACCTGCGTGTTACTGTGATGCTGGAAGCGATGCCATGGATATTTAACATACTAGCAGGGCCATCGATAATGCATAGTGCTTACCTGGTTGGATTATATAAATTTGTTTGAGAAAAGAAAAAACAAAGTCCCATTCAAGCTTTACGATTCAACTTTGGAACTTGCTGCAACTCAAGATTTAAACAAACTCTATTTTAATTATGTATTGGGTTGAGCAGAGGGAAAACTATTCTTGGCAAATGGAGAAAAGTAAAATTATATCTCAGCATTTCATAAAGCAAATTATAAAAAAAACTTCACTTTTGTGACTATATTAAATCAAGATCTAATTAAGTGCACATGACATAAAACAAATGTAGGTATTGGAAGAATTTTTTCCCTACTTGCTTAAATTACAGATTCACCCATCCAAAGAAAGGGATTTTCAAGGAATCTGTAAAGCCCTGACAAGCATTACTAGAAATCCTAGCAGGAACATTTTGGACAGAGACTCAACAGCCAGACAAATCTGAGAGGAGCACACAAAACAACAACACCCAGAAACCTACACACTGCAAACGGTACTCAAAACAACAGAACCACACACACACACACACACACACACACACACACAACCTACACATAGCAAAATGACACCAACAAACCCACATCTATCAACAATAACACTGGATGTTAATGGCTTTAATATACCAGCCATCACATCTGAAAGGTAAATGCAGACTATTGTTCAGGAAAAGTATAACAGGGGTCACAGAGTCCAATGCCATGTTGTCAAACACATCTCATAATATACAGACCAATATATTTTATGTACAGGGGTCTCAAAGAACACATCCGATGAAAGTAGAGGAGTCACTTCATAGCACAACTATAAAAACCATTTTAAAGGAGTCCAGAATAATGAGAATAATGGTCCAGGTATATACCTCTCTAGCGACTTTTACTAAATTGGATGGTGTTATTGAAAGTGTCTTTCAAGGGGAATTAGCCTTGCTTACAGCTCTGGTGAAGAGGTGAGCTTAGGCAGCAATGTTTGTGTACCTTACCATGTCTGAATTTTCCTCTTAAGATAGCCACATCACCTTGATCAAAGGGATGCTACGCTAAGAAGGGACAGCAGTTGACCATGGAGCCCAGTGGGGGAAAAAAGTACCAGGTAACCGATCTAACCCTCTCTGAACTGAGGAGAACTAAGAAGGAGGTTCAAGTAGCAGGAGTTATAGCTGGTAGGTGTTTTCTGAGAGGCAGGTGGTAAAATAAAACAATAAGGAAGCAGAGTTATAAAGGTGAGTTGCCAGAAATTATGAGGAAGAGAAAAAGATCTTGAAAGAGAGAAAGAACTAGTTAGTGGGTGGTAAAAAGGGAGGAGAGCAGGCATATAGGGCATAGCTGGCACATCAAAGGCAGAAACCTTGACTCCCTTCCCCAGACCAATGTCCAAGAGCTGCCATGGGCCATGGAATGGCCCAGCTCCCAGCTCTATGATCCCCTGAGCCTCCCCTATTTTCTAGCTCTTCCCGAGGCTCTGTAGGCCTGCAGCTCCAGCAAGCTCGTCATTGGAGGCCACAGGGAGCAATGCTACAACAGATAGGCGAGCCATCCTTCAGGATGTCTCATGTAAACTTTCTCAGGAATACGTTCATGATGGGATTGGAGATCTCCATGCTCCTGGCCATCCTTCAGGAGGTCATCTGCTGGGCACAGTGATGATGAAGGGCAGACACCCACACTGGACTCTCAGCCAGAATGTGGGTCTTGGGGGGGGGGGGGCACCCCCACCTCCAAAAGGAAGTAGGCTGGGGATTTCCTAAGCAGGATCAAGGATACCGCTTGGATATCTTTCCCACTATGTGTATCTTGTGCCTCTAATCAGACTGTAGTTGGTCCTAAGGCCAGAGACCACATGCAGTCTCTTGCAAATACTTGCCCGCTGTTGCTGCTGTTGTTAGTTGCCACTGAGTAGATTCCAATTTATAGTAAGAAGTTCTCCACTGTGCTTTTGTAGGCCTTAATCTTTATGGAAGCAAATCACCCTTCTTCCATGATGCTGCTTGGTGGGTTTGAACCATGAACCTTTGGCTTAGAAGTAGAGTCACAAACCGATTGTACCACTCAGGGACCCACTTGCCCCCTGGTGAGTATGTACTCATTTATTGGTATTGAATGAACATCTAAACTCCATCAAACCAAACACACTTGATTACGTCTCATAGCAATCCAATAGGAGAGGGTGGGACGCCCTGTCTGTGTTTCTGAGAGTGTTACTCGTTACTCTATGGGAGTAGAAAGCCTTATCTTTCTCCCATGGAGAGGCTGGTGGTTTCGAACTGCTGACCTCAAGGTTAGTAGCCCAATGTGTAACCACTACGCCATCAGGGCTCCTTAATGAACACTTAAGGGGCATGGAATCAAATGCTCAGCACTGTAAGGAATCTCTGATTTATCCAAGAAGTTAGTTCAGTGATGTTCCCTCACTACAAAACTAATTTTTCTCCGGTGATCAAATAGTTTAGATATCTCTTTGGCGTGCTAAAGAAATGAATAGATGCAGTGGTTCTCAGCCTGAGGGGTTGAACGACCCTTTCACAGAGGTCACCCAATTCATCACAGTAGCAAAATGACAGGGATGAAGCAACAACAAAAATAATTTTATGGTTGGGGTGGGGCATCACCACAACAAGAGGAGCTGTATTAAAGGGTCACGGCATTCGGAAGGTTGAGAACCACTGGACTAGAAGGAAGTCCAGAAATGGAACACACAGGGGATCTCAGAAACAAATAAGCTAATAAAATCAGACGGGTGTTTTGCTCACACCTAAAAATCTAAAGGTGACGAACCAGAATCAAGTGAAAGGGCCTGGATCGTCATTCCTGGCAGTGACGGCAGATCTGACAAAGGTGTGTCCTTCTTTATAAAGGAAGCATGAAACACCTGGGTTAAGGAATCAACACAACACCTGGCCCGAAATGACAAGTGGAACAGAGGAGCTTGTGACTACAGTGGCCAGAGCAAAAGGTTCTTTCCCTTCCTGCCCAGCTAGGGATGGAAAAGAATTCCGCCCTAAGGCTGAATTCCGCCCTAAGGCTGTTTGCTGCCGCATGGCCTTGGCAAGGTTGTATATCTTCACGTACCTTTCTCCCAAAGGACAGCTCCTGGGTTTGAATAGTTAGTAAGTAGTCCCGTGCTAACCTGAATGAATTAGATAAATTTGTCTGAGTAAAGGGGGAAAAAAAACTGTTCAAGCTTCGCCATTCAACTTTGGATAGTTGGATAGATTTAAACCAATTCCAAGTACATCTTAATTGAACAGAGGGAAAGGAAAACTATTTTGGGCAAATGGAGGAAAGTAAAATTACTTCTCAACATTTTTTTTTAAATAAAAAATATCTCTTCCCTTTTGTTGACTGAATTATGATCGACTTGAGTGCACACAAACACACCGCAAATGCAAGTATCAGAAGAAACACCCCCCCCCTAGTTGTTTAAATTACACACCCCTCCACTCAAAATTCAACATCTCCCTTTTATAACAAAAACCAGGTTAATCTTGGATTTCAAGTTGAGAGACCTTGGGATTCTCCATGCAGCTGGCCTCTGTTCGTCAGCACCTTGAGATAGAGAGGTTCTGCAAAGCCCAGCTCATAAATCTTGGAATCGTGGACCTGGAGGGCTGTTGTGAGTAAGTTCTAATCAGAACCAGATGAGGAGGGTGATTGAGAGAACAGGGCCTGCAGAGGAGTGAGGAGATTAAAGAAACAATCCTGGCGGACTGTATCGTCTCTGGTGAATTAACTAGTCTTGCCATGGGAAGGAGTGGACTACAGTAGGCTGCTAACCACAAAGGCAGCAGTTCAATACCACCAGCCGCTCCTTGGGGAGAAGAGACTTTCTACTCCTCTAAAGAGTTGTCTTGGAAACCCACAGGGGCAGTTCTCCCTTGTCCAATAGGGCTGGGATCAACTCGCTGGCAGTTCCTGAATGAGTGAGCTTCTGAATCAGCACGCTGCAATGTCCAATACCTATGTCTCTGTAAGTCAATATAATTACACAGCAAGTTGAAGTCTTAAGGGAAAGAAACCACAGAATCTACATTAAAGGCACAATTTGGAGGAAAGTAGGAGTGAGGGGAGGCGTGGGGGTGGGAGAAGAGTCAATCCCACTTAATATAAAAAAATCTCTACAATTCTACAAGGGGGTAACCCAACACCCCCACCCCTGCCCCGCCAAGAAAATAATCCAGAAAAAAACTCTGCAGGGCTGTGAGAGGTATCGTGCATTTGGAGTTCATTCCACCAGGTCAGACTATTAATCAAGCTTTCTATTTAGAGGTTCTGAAAAGGCCTGATTTGTGGCAGACGGGGGACTGGTTTTGCCACCACAACAATGCATCTAACTCACGCAGCCATCTCAGTGCGCCGGTTTTTGCCCCAAAACAGCAGGCCTCTCTTGCCCCACCCACCTGACTCACCTGACCTCGCTCCCTGAGACTTCTTTTTGTTTCCTCGAATGTAGCTGGACATGAAAGAACAGCAATTTGATGACGTAGAAGAGGTGAAGAAAACAATGGGGCGGTGCTGTCAGCCATCCAAATAGATGAGTTTGAAAAGTGTTTCCAAGAATGGAATCGCAGATTTGACAAACATATTACGTATAATGGAGAGTACTTTAAAGGTGATAGGTTGTTTTATCTATTAAAAAAAATTAAATACACAGCTTTGGGGGGGGAATTCTGTTTTTTGGGCAGTACACCCCTGTATCTTCAAGCTAAAAAAAGAAAAGAACCAAAAGTTGTCTCCAAATGTCTAGAAAAATTGCTCCCCTAAGTTTTCTTAATGGAAGAAGGAAACACTACAGATAAGAAACACTGCCCTGTTGGGTCGGACTCCTCGGCCCAGCTGGTGGTGGCTGCTTGAATACCCTCCTGAATCAAGTATCAGGAGAAAGAAGAGGCAGGCTCGGAGGACAGGAACAGCCTCACAGCCCAGGAACACAGCAAACCCTGAAGGCAAGGTTTCTGAGAAAAGAATCTATGAAGAAATACCAAGAAGAAGGAAATAGAAAGATCACAGGATTGGGGGTTCTGGCTAATTTGCATAGCTTGACTTATGACAAAGAAAGACATTGGCAAGGCCGTGATACACCATGTGTGATGAGCCATGCAAAAATGAAGGATGCAAAGATTTCAAATGTCTGAACCCTGTTCCCCTCCACCCACCCCCCAACGCCCCCACACCCCTCACTCCCCCCCACTCCCCCGCACTCCCCAGCCCTCCACCCCGTGCCCATGTCCTAGTCCTTGGGTTCTATAACATGTTTGGTTACACAGCAAAGGAAATTCAGAAGCCCTGCAGGCATAGTGAATAAACACTCAGCCACCAACCCAAAGGTCAGTGGTTCTAACCCACCCGCCGCTTCAAGGGAGAAGACTTGCAAATCTGCCTCCATAAACATTCGAGTCTCAGAAAACCACGGAGGAGTTCTGCTCTGCCCCACAGGGTTGCTATGAGTGGATTGGCTTAACAGCAGCAGGTTGGTTTTCAGGTTTTGATCAGCTGACTTTCAGTAAAGAAGCTTATCCTAGCTGGGCCCCATGTAGTCATCGGGGTCTTTGAAAAATGGAAAAGAGAAAGATGAGAGAGAGGGAGTCAAGAGCCTTTTTAAGGAAATAAAAGAAAGAACTAAGAGACAAAGGGCATTACAGAGGTCTAAATACAGGCATGTATATATGTAAATATATTTATATATGACGATGGGGCAATAGATCTATGTGCATATATTTATAGGTTTAATATTAAGGTAGCAGATGGACATTGGGCCTCCACTCAAGTACTCCCTCAATGCAAGAACACTTTGTTTTATTAAACTAGAATTCCATGATGCTCACCTTCCCGACATGATCTCTGAAGACAAATGGGTGCATAAGTAAATGTGGTGAAGAAAACTGATGGTACCTAGCTATCAAAAGATATAGCGTCTAGGGTCTTAAAGGCTTGAAGATAAATGTGTGGCCATCTATCTCAGAAGCAACAAAACCCACATGGAAGAAGCACACCAGCCTGTGTGATCATGAGGCGTCGAAGGGATCAGGTATCAGGCATCAAAGAACAAAAAAATCATATCAGTGTGAGTGAGGGGGAGTGTGGAGTGGGGACCCAAAGCCCATCTGTAGGCAACTGGACATCCCTTACAGAAGGGTTGCAGGGAGGAGATGAGCCAGTCAGGGCGCAGTATAGGAATGATGAAACAACTTTCCTCTAGTTCTTAAATGCTTCCTCCCCTGCACTGTCATGATCCCAATTCTACCTTAAAAATCCAGCTGGACCAGAGGATGTACACTGGTACAATAGGAACTGGAAACACAGGGAATCCAGGGCGGATGATCCCTTCAGGACCAGTGGTGAGAGTGGCGATACCTGGAGGGTGGAGGGAAGGTGGGGTAGAAAGGGCTAACCGATTACAATGATCTACATAC
The DNA here is from genome assembly GCF_000313985.2 of Echinops telfairi. Lineage (NCBI taxonomy): Eukaryota > Metazoa > Chordata > Mammalia > Afrosoricida > Tenrecidae > Echinops > Echinops telfairi. The sequence continues at coordinate 257,296 of NW_022108124.1, read as the reverse complement.
AGCCCTCTCCCTGGGGGATGGACAACAGAAAAGTAGGTGAAGAGAGACATTGGATAGTGTAAGACTTGACAAAATAATAATAATTTATAAATTATCAAGGGTTTATGAGGGAGGGGAGTGGGGAGGAGGGGGAAAATGAGGAGCTAATACCAAGGGTTCAAGTAGAAAGTAAATGTTTTGAGAATGATGAAGGCAATAAATAAATGAATATGCTTGACACAGTGGATATATGTATGGATTGTGATAAGAGTTGTATGAGCCCCCAATAAAATGATTTTAAAAGAAAAATATCGAAAGTTTAAAAAAAAAGTCTCTTTAAATTGGAAAGGTCAAGGAAACAGATTCTCCCCTAATCAAACCCCAAACTAAACTCATAGTGACCCTGTACGCTATCTGAGACTGTAAGTCTTGACACAAGCAGACAGTCTTACATTTTATTTCTCCTGTGAAGCAACTGGTGGATCTGAACCCCTGACCTTTCAGTTAGCAGCCCAAAGCCTAGCCTGCAGTGCTACCAGTACTCGTTCAGTCTTCCCCTCTCAAAAAACACTCATTGCCATCAAGTCACGTTCGACAAGAGTTTCCTCTAGTGCCCTGCAGACGCAAGACGGGCCTGCTGGCACCTTGGTTCTAGAGACGCTATCGGTCTCCTGACCCACAGTTTTTCTGGAACAGTAAGGCCACGAATATGTGCCGTTTCAAGCCACCATGTTTATGGTAATAGATTCTGGCAGTGAATGAAAACTAATATATCTGAGCCGAAATCTAGAGCGCTTCAAAGTGAAAGGCAACTGGATATTGATTCTGTCCCATTAGAGACCAGACAGCTTCACAGCACAGCTTGTCTGGAATGCCTGAGGCCAGCCTGCTCAGGAGACATTTTGGCGTTTGGAGTCCAGACAGCTCAGCTCACCACAGCGCACACCTGGCCTCTGGATACTCTCTCATTTATTTTTCCCCTGACCCTTTGGATGAAAGGATGTATAATTGCATAGCTAGGTTTTGTGTCAACTTGCCTGGGCCAGAATTCTCAGAGGTTTGGCAGTGAAAGACCCAGCTACCCTCCATGGTGTGATCGAAGTCAATGTAATCACCTCTGTCATATCATCTGCTACAAGCAGCCCCACAGTTGTAAGAAGATTAGGGTGGGATGCAGCACCCTTTCTCAGATGACAGCTCTGACACCACCAACGGAGAGGACGTTTCCTTGGGAGGGTGACTTCTCCCCATAAAGCAGACGCTGCGGTGGAAAAGCTTGCTTGGTCTTTTGCTGGGTTTGGATCTTGCATCTGGTTCCAATTCTTTGGACTTGAGCCGATAGCCCACCAGACCCACCAGACGGCCTGCTGAGCTCAGGGGCCTGCCACCTGACCTGTGGATTCATTCACCTATGTAGCCACCAGTTGTGTTCTTTCTGGGGATTTTGGATTCACCAGCCCCTCCTCCCATCCCAGCTATGAGAGTCAGGAGAAGCCTCCAGCCTAACGTCTGAACCATGAACTTGGAACCTGCCAGGACTTGGATTTGCCCTCATCTACAACTGTGAGTAATTGTCTTCATGCAAGTTTCTCTCTCGCTGTAGACACATCTATGTGCTTCTCTGGAGAACCCAGCTGAAGACAACAGTACATATTTATTGGGTCTTTCACGGGGTCTATGGTGTCATAATGCTTGGCAAGCCAACCTCTTCTCCATTTATCATGATGTTGGTAAGTAACCCTTGGTAGGTTGGTCCAGTTGTAAGGAGCTTGGTCTTCCTTACATTAAGTTGTAATCCAGACTGAAGGCTATGATCCTTGATCTTCATCAAGTGCTTCAATTCCTCCTCACTGGCGGAAAGCAAGGTCGTGCCACCTGCAAACCACAGACTGTTAGTCCACCTTCCTCCAACCCTGATGCCACAGTCTTCTTCATAGAATCCAGCTGCTCTGATGATTTTCTCAGCCTACAGATTGAGCAAGTGTGGTGAGAGGATACAACCCTGACACACACCTTTCCTGGGCTTAAACTGCAGTATCCCCTTGTTCTTTTTTGCACAACTGCTGCTGGATCCATGTGCAAGTTCCGAAAGTGTTCTGCACTTCCCATTCTTCCCAAGGTTATCCACAGATTATTATAGTCCACATAGGCGAATGCTTTTGCATAGTCAATGAAACACAAGCAAGCATCTTTCCGGTGTTTTCTGCTTTGAGCCAAGATCCATCTGACATCAGCAATGAGATCCCTTGTACCACATCCTCTTCTGAGTCCTGCCTGAACTTCTGGCAGTTACCTGTTGAAGGTTGACGTTGTCAAGGAGCTTGTTTAACTTGGTCTATATTCAATGCTCATGGAAGAAGTAGTCAAGAGATCAAAAGACATATTGTATTAGGTAAATCTGCTGCACAAGACCTCTTTAGGGTATTGAAGAGCAAGGATGTTACTTTGAGGACAAAGATGCACTTGACCTGAGCTATGGTATTGCACATTGCCTCCTATGCATGTGAAAGTTGGGCATTGACGAAAAATGACTGAAGAAGAATCAATGCATTTGAATTGCGGTGCTGGTGAAGAATATTGAAAGTACCATGGACTGCTAAAAGGACAAACCAACCTGTGTTGGAAGAAGGAAGGCCAGGGTGCTCCTTATAAGATATAAGACTTTGTCTTATATCCTTTGGACATGTTGTGAGGAGAGACCAGATGCTAGAGAAGGACCTCACACTGGGTATAGTATTAAATTAAAAGTGGCGCGGAGGGAGGTGGGGGAGGAGCCAGCCCCTACCACTAATCGTGGGTTCAATAATACTACTTCTGGGTTCAGTAATGCACAATTGTACGGTTGAGATATATAAATATTATATTAAAGTCATCGAGAGCATGAGAGATATTACAATAATGCAGTCAGACACATTACATGGTAGCATTGCTCACCTCAGCCCAGCTTGGTGGTCCACGTGGAGAGAGGGGGAAGGGAAGGAGGACAAGGGAACAAGGGAGAGGGGGAAGAGTGGGGAGCCAGAGAGAGTCAGAGAGGTCCGAGCCCGAGAGCTCTATATTGCTGACTCACGCCGATATATCTTTTGGGGGCATGCCAGCCCACTAATTACAGGTAGAGACATACCTCACAGGGAGGAGCTGCACTATAGGTTACACAGCAATGAGAGGGTGGTCTAGGGGGTGGTCTCTGGGTCTCCATAGGAACCATTATCAGTAGGGTGCAAACTCTGCCTACAGGAGCCTGTCCTTTGTCCCCAGAGGCAGGGAGCAGGCCCACCCCTGTGGTGGGAAGAGACAGCAGTCTGGCAACTGATTGCCTTCAGGGGAGGGAATGCCTGCGTATCTGACCTCCCCCCCCAGCTGGGTAAAGTGGAGGGACAGTGAAAAAGAGGAAGGCCCCCAGGCCCTCGATGAGATGGATGGACACAGTGGCTGCACCAATGGGCTCGGGTGCAGGAACCGCTGTGAGGGCGGTGCACGACCGGGCAGTGTTTCCTTCTGCTGTGCATAGGGTCGCTCTGGTCGGAGCTGACTCATGGCACCTAACCACAACAGTGTGGTGTGACATGGCATTAGACCTGCATTGGCTATCCATTTCAAAGATCTGTCCATAGAGGAACATCAGAGTCAAGACGAAAAGTCTTTGAAATCTTTTAATAATAGCAGAAAATGCTCTCCCTCCCTCTTTTAGGAATGTCCCTGGCTCATATATGTTTTTGGTTTGTGTAGAGTGTGGTTCAGTGTCAACGTTCAGGATGCTGTGGGGTACAACTCAAGATTCAGGGGCTGCTTGGAATCATGGGCTTGCTGACTGATTCGCGTTCCTTTCCTTTACCACAGGTCACTCTGTAACTGTGCCACAGCACCCCTACCATTGTAGCATGGCTGCTGCCATCTGTGTGCAATGTCCCACCACTCACTGAGGAACGTACCGGATACCCAGTGACAGCTGCCAGGTCCACCGCCAACTCACACGACGTGATCAGATCCTCCATCATGAGCAAAGCTTGTTGGAGCTCGGCTGAGAATGCGGAATCCTGGGTCTTCTTTGGCCGATCCTGTGGACACCAATACACCTTGTTGGAAACCAAAAGATTCACCATCTACTAACCTTCCTAATGCCTTGATCCTTTCATACAGTTCCTCATGTTGTGGTGACCCCCCAACCATAACATTATTTTTGTTGCTACTTCATAACGGTAAATTTGCTACTGTGATGAATTGGGCAACCCCTGTGAAAGGGTCGTTCGACCCCCCCAAAGGGGTCACGACCCACAGGTTGAGAACCACTGTACTAAGCGGAGGAGGACAACAGGACAGATGAATGGGTCCAGCCTGCACTGAAGTGACTGAGAAGGCAGGTACATTCCTCTGTTTCCTTATTCCCAGCGGATGGTGACTACAGACATCTGCGGATTTAGGCCTATGATCTGTAAGAGCAAACAGGAACCCACTGATGCCAAAGCAACCCATCCTGACTCATGACCACCCAGGTGTCACCGGACAGAACTGCCTCATCGGGTGTTCCTGGCTGTACTCTTTATGGAATCAGATCCCCAGTATTTCTTTCACGGAGCCACTGGGTGCATTCAAACTGCCAACCTTTAGTCTTGTAGTGGAGCACAATCATTTGTGGCCCCACCCTCTGGGTACTATGATATATAGATGGACAGAGTCCACCAAGCCTTCTGGACCGCGTCCTAATACAGAACAAACTTCTTGAAAGCATGGGCATCATACTCCTGCTTTACAAAGAACATACAGAACTTGGCTTTTTTAAAGCACAAAGAAGAGGCGCTCTTTTAAAAATGGGCTGCTCCCCATTTTACATTCAACTTCTGGGGGCAAGGAGGGTTGTTGAAAAGAAACCATCTGAACATCAATTTCCTATATTTCAGATAGAAGTCTTATCGCGGTAGGTAAAATTATACTTAGATTCTAGAACCACTCTAGAGGAGAATTTTGGAAAAAAGTCCCTCACCCCCCACAATGCAGACAAAGAATGGCTACCAGGTGGAGGTTCACTAATGATTGACACCATCAAAGCCACATTGGGCACCTTTAACCACCCCTCCCCCATTCCAGCTTCCTTTCTTTCCCCACAGAGCTGAAAGATGCCAGAGATCACCAGCGTTGTTGCCACCTCCCCATCAGTGGAAAAGTAGTAGCTGCTCACGAAGAGACTGACGGTCAACCATCACCACCGGGCACTAGGGCATGATGGCGATCACGGTTTCAGCTTGAGAGACATTTGGTTACCTACATAGAATATGATCTGTGGCCCAGCAAACGCAAACGCAAAGATCCTGGTTTCCTTTTGTGTGTTTGTAAACATTTCAAGTCCACGACAAAGTTCCCCAGGTAGCCCCACCTCTTGTTGCCCTTGGAGTAGGCTGCAGTTGAACGGGTTGTGCAATT
>NW_022108124.1:246949-251787 GCF_000313985.2 Echinops telfairi | reverse complement strand
CGGATGAACGGAACAGCTCACGCTGTCTCCACTCAACACGGTGCCCTGGATCCTGACCTCCTTTGTCTAGTTTCCAGGCCACCCCCCCCCCATATTCTGGTCAAAAAAGAAACACAAATGAGTGTTCTTTGGGACACTGTACCTGTCTCAGTTTCTTCCATCAATGAAACCAGAATATTCTACAACAGAAATCTAAAGTTAATGCTGCAACTATACCTAACAAATCTCTTCCTAATCACTGAGTCTCATGTTAAAATTTGATAGGTGTTAACCTGAGTCAAACCACCATTTTCTCTAAGGGAACCTGGGTGGTCCTTCTTAAAATTCACACCCGCGGGAGGGGAATGGGACATCATGTATGCACAGTAGATACACTAAGACATACAGAGAGGAATTCAGAATTGCACCAGAAGAGAAGCCACAGTAGAGATTTTTCCTTATTTACATTTGGGCATTTGTATATGCATTTTACACATTAACTTAAATTTTAACCCCCAAGAAAAGATTTTATTACATCTCATCCCACTACAAATCTTCACTTCGAAATTACCTTTACAATTTTCCGTGCTAGGAGGTGCTAGTCTTTCTGTTTTCCCTCCAGCATTTGTGCTTCTGTACATCTTTTAACCTTGCTAACAATCTGGGCCGAGGGTGTAGCACGTGGCTGGTTTGTTTTTTTCATCTTTCAGCTGTCCAGTACTCGTAAGTCTTTCTTCATGCTTGTTGGCAGCCTGAATGTCGTCCTTGGTAAATTGTCTATTGATGCCCTCTGCCCGTTTCTTAATTGGAGCATTCATCTTTTTCTTGTTGAAGTGTTGAAGTTTTCTATAGTTGTTAGAGGTTAGTCCCTTTTCTGATATAGCCTTGCCAATAACTCCCGCCCCCGCCCCCACCCCCACTCCCGCCCGTACCCTAGTTTTCTTTGTCTTCTTTCTGTGAAATCTTTTGGGGCACATTAACAAACGAAATAAAACAAACAAAAACCCAACCAACATCAAGTCCAAACTCACAGTGAGTCTATAGGAGCTGCTCCTATCGGTTTCCAGAATGTAACTCTGGGGGAGTAGAAAGCCTCATCTTTTCACCCAAGAAGCAGCTGGTGTTTTCGAACTGCTGGCCTTATGGTTAGCAGCTCAATGTGTGTGTTACTTTTAGGAGGTCCCAGTCATCTATCTTGTCTTCTGCTGTGTGCACTTTTCATTGTGCTTGACAATGTACTAGGGCCTTAAGTCTGTCCCTGTGTTTTCATTATGATCTTTATAGTGTTGGATTTACACTTAGTCTCTAATCCTAATCTTGATTTCGTTTTTTGTATATGGAGTTAGGCATGGATCCTGTTTTATTCTTCTGGAAATAGAAATCTAGTTTTGCCAGAACCATTTGTTGGAGAGACTATCTCTTTCACCCTAATGTTTTTATGCCCTTTGTCAACATTTGGTTGTCTGCAGGAGAATGGATTTATCTTTGCGTTCTCTGTTCTATTCCATTGGTCTAAGTTTCTTTTGGACCAGTGCTAGGCTGTTTAGGTTACTGTGGCTGGGTAGCAGGTTTTGAGGTTGGGAAGTGAGAGTTCTCACAGTCTGTTCTTCTTTAGTAGTGTCTTGCTTATTCTGTGCTTCTTTCTTTTCTAGATAAAGTTGGTGATTAGTTTTTCCACCTCTTTAAAAAGTTGAAATATATATCTATATAGATAGATTGCTTTGGGTAGTATTGGAAGTTTCATAATGTTATATTTGTGTATTAGTCTGGGTTGGCTAGATAAACAAATTCATAGGCACTAATATGTGTCTAAGAAAGAGCTTCATACAAGAGCAATTAAATATTGAGAAAACATCTCAGCCCAGTCCAGATCAAGTCCATAAGTCTGATATTAGCCCATTATGTCTGATACCAATCTATAAAGTACTCTTCAGGCTCACAAAACACAGGCAATGATGCTGAATGCAGGAAGATCACAGGCCAGGGGGTGGAAAGTCTTGTGATCCAGTGGTGGTGGAAGCATCTCAGCACTGGCATGAGTCTCCACATGGCTCCTCCAGCTCCAGGGTTCTGGTTCCATCAGCATAGCTCCATGTGGCTTGTCAACAGGAACGTCGTGCAGGGAGACAAAGCAGAGTGCATCCTGCCTCCAGGGAGGAATACAGGAGTTCCCAGAATCCTCAGGAAAGGGCCATGCCCACATAGATGCCTCATTAGCTATGGCCAGATTGACAAGCTGGACTCCACCCCTTTGCAAGTTGACAGGAGATTATGTAACTACCACAGTCTCCCAAGAACATAGGATCTTCTTTCATTTATGTAGGTTTCTAGTAGTGTTTTGTATTTTTCTTTGTATGAGTCTTTTGTTTCACTAGTTAGGTTTATTCAGAAGTATTTCATATTTGGGGGGCAGGAAGGGGGACTATTGTAAATGATAATTCTTTCTTTTTCCATCCAACCAGAAGCCATGACTTTATTAATTATAAAAACAGTACAAATTTCAAACCAAACTCTTTTGACACACCAAAAAAAAATCTTTGTTTTCAGATGGTTACATTATTAATTCCATAAAAGCATTTACAATATCATTCCTGCTGCTCTTCATCTGCTGCCTTTCCACTCGAGATATTTGCTGTGACATGACCAGTTCTATGTCCTGTTTCATCAACCCTTTCCTCGTCACTCTCCTTTTGTACAGTTGAAGTGTGTGTGTTTTCTTGAATGCTGGTGACGGCTTCGCCTTGAACTTTGAATTTCTCAGCAGTTGCTAAGTATGCTTGCTGAGATAAACCCTGGATCTTGGCTTCCCCCAACACGATGTAGGGATTTGAAGTGGGGGCTCTCTTGGAGACAGCTGGCATTGTGATAACAAAGAGGAGATTCTTAGAATTCCAGATAGTGACTCTAGTAACCCCTGTGACTTGTCGAAGACCTGGTTTGGAAATAGCCTCGAGTGCTTTCTTTTCACTCCGACTCTGCTCTTCTGACCGGGTCCTCGACGATTTCAGCGGCCAGCGCCAGGGGGGCTTGTCCTGTGGTTGGCTGCCTGTGTGGAATGCTGTTCTTTGGATCCAGTCTCAGCCTGGGACCAAGGCAACTCCTGCTCTGTGGCAGGGACTGGCTGTGTCTGTGGCTTCCCGGGGCATTTTGTACAGGGAACAGGGGACCCAGAAGGCGGCAGAAAGAGATCGAGCAAGCGAGCGAGAGCATGACCCGTGCATGTTGGCAGCGATAACGTGTTCTAGATTTCCTTTTCAGAGCTCTCTCTGTTAGTATACAGAAATCTGATTGGTTTTGGTTTTTGTAAGTTAAACTTGTACCAGCAATCGAAGATTGCTAAATATTCAATTAGTTCTAACAATTTTCTATTGATAGAATCATATCATGTGCAAATAGGGAGAGTTTTACTTCTTCTTTGCCAATTTGGATTCCTTTGATTCCTTTTTGTTGTGCAACGGCTCTTGCTAAGACTCCCGGTGCAACATTGCATATGAATGAATGGTGATCAAGGGAATTCTTGTCTGATTCCCATTCATTGGCAAGGGGTATGTGTTCTGTTTCTCCTGGTGGAGGGAAATAGTGTAGGCTACATTTTTAAAAGAATATTTCTATAGGGAAGGTAATAAATAATGAAATAGAAATGGCTATGCTTTGAACCACAGACAAAATGCATGAACAATTATTCATATAAACAGATTGGATATCAGGTACCTTGGCCGAAGCGCCTTCTAGTTCAGTGGGGTCTATCTCCAAATCCTCAGGAAACTCAAAATCCAGCAGGCCCTGCAACGACCCAAAAGCTTCGTTGAAAATGAAAAAAGAAATATCAAATAAGTCTACAGTACAAAAATGTTCCAGCCCATGCTGACCCGAGTAGATGGGTAGCGTGTGTTTCTCGTGTGTTAAAGAGGCTACACAGGACACAGTTTTTCCCCGACAAACATAAAAATTATACCATACACGCTATTTTAAAACTTGCTTTTACATCCTCAACGATGTATCATGAAGACTTTCCCAAGTCACTTGTTCAAAAAGATGACTTTCGATTGTGGCCGCGTGTTTAGTCTATATGTAAACCACAGTGAAACGAATCTCCCTGATATTTGAGCACTTGGGCTAGTTCAACTTTTTAAAATCATCATCCTCCCCCTTGTGCATTTTTCCTAAACATAAGGTCCTAGAAAGGGGAAATGTAAACGCTGAAAGCTTTAATGCATATTGACATGCTATTCAGAGACCAAGGGTGTCTCTCCCAGCTATGCACCAAAGCAGTAGTTCTCAACCTGTGGGTCACGGCCCCTTTGGGGGTCAAACAACCCTTTCACAGGGATCGCCTGATTCATAACAGTATCAAAACGACAGTGATGGAGTAGCACCGAAAATAATGTTATGGTTGGGGGTCAGCACCACATGAGGCACTGTATGAAAGGGTGGCGGCATGAGGAAGGTTGAGAACCCCTGCACAGAAGCATCTCTCACCAGCCCCTGACCTTCATGAGTGTATTGCCCTTGAACTGCGGATGTTCCTTGTTCATCTCATGATGAATTTCTAAGAACACATTATGGACCAAACAAACAGACCCTTTGTCAGGTATGTTGCTGAGATAGTTTATTGTGCCAGCCTGGCCCATAAACACAAGTGGGATTAACTGAAGGGCAGAGAGATGAATGGCTTGGTGAGCCTCGCCTTTCTTGTCTCTCGCTCTTTGATCATCAGACCAGTGTGCGGCTGCCTTGCTTGTCCTGTGCCTCAATTTAAAGGCTACACTACCTGTGGGACACCTAACCTGTGGACTGTGTCACTGTAAGTTGAAGTCCCTTTAAGAGATCGCTGGAGCTGGGGACTGGCAGTTGGTGAC
>NW_022108124.1:222564-246748 GCF_000313985.2 Echinops telfairi | reverse complement strand
TTGTATTATATATTTAACTGTATATGATTTAACAGTTCATTTCTTGTTATATATCTAATTATCTTTATAAATAAATATATTGAATTATCAGCAATTTGGTTTTATCTCTCTAGAGAACCCTGTCTAACACAGTTGCCAATATTTTCCTAAAAATTTTCAAGTGTCTTTTAAAGAAATGGCCTAATGGACCACTCTTTCCCCTTTCTTTTATACAGAGAAAGGATTTCCACATGCCAGAATCCCACAATCCTTTGCAAACCATCCACACGGAACATCTCTATTGTCTCCAGCAGTCTGCGAGGTTGGCACACACATTGCGAGTTCCATCCCTCAGGGTGGAGAACTCTACCAAGTCTGTCCTTTTCCTCACAGCTTTGCCGATGGTTTGAACTTAGTTGCCTGGACACATCGTCCAGGCGGCCTCCCACGCTGCTCCCCAAGGAATATATTATTCAATTTCTTGTTTCTTAGGTGAGTTAGCGTTTTAAACACCACCCTTCTCCTTTAAGATCTCCTAACTCACAATAAGCGGACGAGCAAGGAGGGAGGGTTCCCTTCCCTCTACAGATGAGGCATCTGAGACTGAGAGAGGTCAAGTCCAGTGACTTGCCTCAATTCATGCAGCCGGATGTGGCCGAGCCTGCTCCACACCTAGCCTGTCTCATTCCCAAGTCTGTGTTAGTAGTTCTGCTCTAGAGTCTTGGTTTAGATAGAGTCTAGCGGGTGGAGGGCCTGGACACCACCGCTCTGGCCTTCACCTCCTCCCTGGCCAGGTGGTCAGACTTCTAAGGTCAGAGTGACCATGAAGTTGGGAAGGGCAGGGGCCTCTGGGACTCTAAATGAGCATTGGATCCAAACACACTTGGAAATGCTGTTCACAGAGGAAGCAAGAGAGCCGTGTCCCCGTCTCACTCTCACGTCAGCGTCTCAATGGGTCCATGACGATAGAACAGCTGCACGTCCAGGGACGACTTCCTTGCTCCTTGCCTCCTCCGAACAAGCCCAGTCAACGGCTGTGAAAAACAGGGCCTAGCAGGCCAGACACGCCAGAATTGGTAAGCAACAGAGTCAGCAGAGCCGAGGCAGGGACTCCCGGTGGAAAACTGGAAGGGGAAGCTTTTTCTGCAATATCGGGGTGATGCATCTGACCTCCCTGAGCCTCATTTTCTTCACAGCCCAGAGTCTTTCTGGCATGTCTGGTTGTGGGGTGGACATGAGATATAGCCAAGGGTGGTAGCCAGTCAGCAGTCGATGTTTTCTTTTCTTTTAATGAAGAAACCGTAGCTCTTGAGCAAGATTCTCCCAGCATACTTTATATGGTTGTTGTTGTTGTTAGGGGCCATCGGGTCAGTGCCGACTCCTAGTGACCATGAGCACCACACAGACCGTGTGCACCCACCCCGTCCTGCACCCACCCCGTCCTGCGCCAGCCTCACACTTGTCCTTGTGTTAGAGCCCAGGGTTGAGCCACTGTGCCCATCCATCCTGTTGAGGGCCTTCAAAATAGAATTGGGGAAGTGATCCCACATTTTCCCTTCAGGTTCCTGTGGCTGACGTCCCTGTCCTAGGTAGGGTGTCTGGGACAGCCCAGCAGATGCACTCCCAGGTGTGCCTCACCACTCAGGAGGATACAGAGAGAGAGAGAGAGAGAACCACCTGGGGGCTGAGACAGAGCAAAACTCATTCTGCTATGCCATAGTCGGAAAGTGCCCACCCCTCAGGGTGGATGGATGCTGCCCAGGGAAAGAAGACCATAGCCATGCCTTCTTCCTTCCCGTTTCCACGCCCACAAAATAGCGCCTTTGGGGAAATCAGAGCTCTTGTCCGAAGCTCGCTGCTTCGTTTGCAAATTGGGTACGGTTTCTTACCCGTCTGAAAGTACAGCCGGGCCAGATTGGCGAAGAGTGGTCTGACTGCTTTCCCTACCCTCTGGACTGTCAAACAGTGCCTCTCTCCCCACTGCCACCCTGCCACTTAAGGGCCTCCCCTTCTCTCTGAGTGCTTCTCAGACATTCTTGTCCTGGGCTGGACGTTGGATGCTCCAATCCGCCGAGTCTGAGTTCTCACTGAGAAGACTGGTACAGACTTGCAGGAAAAGAAGCAGCCAAAGAATGGACCTTATTTCCAGCCTGGGAAGACCACATCTCAACTGTACCCACCTAAGAAAGCATGTGCCAGGGAGCTCAGGCATCCGACTCCCCCCCAACAGAAAAGCCCTCGATCACTGACTTTACCTTCAACAGCATCTGGTATTTTCTAAGTCTCTGACTTGGTCCTCGAAGATACTTAAAAAGAGGGAGCTTGTGATCCAACTGGCGCTGGCATACCTTTAAAAGTCAAAGAGAAACAACAGTCAACAAAACAAGCAACACGCAGTGAGAGAGCAAACGTGGCCCCGTTGAAGCACAGTCTATGAACTGGGTTCTTCGTGGACACGGAGGTGGCTGTGTGGATGGGTTTTGACAGTTTGTTGGTCTGTTCAGTCCCTCAGGAGCAGCGTGTGGAAGGAGAGAAAGAAGAACGGAGACTGCTTGGCTAGTCTTTTCATAGGCAACAGGACCGTTGATGCCCTGTAGGGCACCAGAAGACAGTGGGGCATTTCAGGTCCTTTTGAAATGGAAGCAACCTGTCTTTGAGTTGGAGGGAGAGCGTACGTTCAGGTCATTTTGAGCCTGGAGGGCCTGGGACACCTTGTGCGGCATCATCCCAGGGGGCTCCAAAGGGTGACATTTAAAAAAAATTGATGCTAGAAGAATTTTCAAAATAGTTCTGGTTTCATTTTAAAAACAGATTCTAGAAGGAGACTCTGGTTTTCTCACCAAGTTCCAGTTTCTCTTCAATGTTGATATTATAGTTTTCTTTAAAGGCATTTTAAATTAAGCACAGGTTTATAATGCATTTAGAATTTTCCAGACCTTTTAAAGTACCTATAACTTTGTCAGGGTTGTGTTAGTGACGAACATTTGTACTTTTTTGAACGGGCAGACTTTTTTATGATTACTTAATCAGAAAAGGAGAAAATGTATGAAGTAGTTTTCAAGGTAACTAACACTTGAAGATACACACAACAAAGTCATTGTTAATATCTAGTAGTATTGTCAAGAGCCTATCAATATCTAAAGGCACATTGTACTTTACATTAATTATTTGGCTTACATGTCTGTGCAATGTTAGGGGTGGGGGAGATATTGTAAAGGTCTTTGATTTTTTTTCTAGTTTAAAAAAAAATAAAAGAGTTGGAAAATTTCATGAAGGCCTGAGAACAGAACACGGAGTCTACTCCACGCTCTAATTGGCTCCCTTTCATAGGCACTCGGGAGGGCATGGGAACGCCATTGTGCCATTCCTACATAAGAGAGACCTTAACAAACATAAATGCAACACATCAATGCCAGTGCCCTCTGACTGCTTTGTAGTTTCTGTAAAAATTCTGCGCACATAAGCATTTCCCAGGGCCAACCATCGTGAGACCCTGGAATGCCCACTTTACCCCGAAGTAGGCACCGTCTTCACATTCTTGCCAGATGGCCTTAGCTCGGGGCAGGTTTTTGTGGTATTTAAAATATATTTGAAGCTCTTCTTTCTGAGCGAGGAAAGAAAATAGAACAGATTAATCAGGTAGCCTTTTTCATAAATTGATAAGATCATGCAGTTTGGTGTGAGGAACAGCTGTTGCGTTGCTAGGAGTAAGAATCGATTTGATGTGAGTGAGTTAATTGTCAAGGAGGAGTAACTTTATTCTTGATAAGTGCACCACCACAAACCACACAGATTATATGCAGGGTTTTAGGTCTGGATTAACGGTTTCTGAAGTTTCTCCCAAGCGGTGGGAGGGCAGAGTGGGGGGAGCTATAAAAAGTAAAAGTGTAGGTCAGGAGTCTGTCCAAGAAAAGATGTTCCTCATATTTAAACGATTTTTATGTGGTAATATCCTCTTCTTTATCCCCACAGGAAATTGATCGGTTCCTCATTCAACAATTTCAATACGTCCTTTTAATAATGCTATAAACCCATTGTCGTCCAGTCACCTCCATCTTCCGGCATCTCACAGAGATTCTGAGGTTGTAAATCTTTCCAGGAGCAGGCAGCCTCATCTTTCCCTCTTGGAGCAGCTAGTAGGTTTGAACCACCAACCTTGCATTGGCAGTCTAATGCTTTCCTGACGCGGTTCCTTCTAATAATATAAGGAATCATAAAGTATGTTTGAACTGTGAAACTAGAGTTCAGTGGTTTGATGAGTGCAAAACAGCGTGACACAGTCATAATGCCTCAATGGGGATTTGAAAGGGAAAGTAATCAGATTGGTTACAAATAATGTTTTGGCATATCTTGAATTTTAGTACTTGCAAAAAAAAAAAAAAAGCTGGTCCCTATAGTGAGGCTGTGACACAGAGGCTACGGAGAGTCTTCTCCACTGGCTAAGAGCTCTGAGGGTCGCAAACTCTGTTTCTCCACTATATGCAATACCCTGTAACATGGGGGGCGGAGGGCGGGTTGGGGGTTAGTTTTCTTGTTTCAGCTTCATTTAGATGGAGATGTGGGTTTTAAACATGTCAGAGTTGTCTGATGTTCTCCAAAGAAAAGACAGACTGAAAGGAGGATGTATATGGAGCCGGGAGAGAAAGAAGGGGTCGTATTGAAGGAGTAGAAGCTCTTGGTGGTCATTGTGAGCAGGAGGGAAGCTCCTGGTGTAGAACGGTGTCCAGCTCAACCATTCTCTGGGCCTCTAACTCGGGGACCCACACCGCCTGCTGATTGCACAAACAGGAAGGGGAGAGGGCAGGGCAGACTGTGAAGTCTGGGCTGGGGCGGAAGGGGGCTGTGGGAGGTATAGAACAGGAAGTGAAAAGCCTAAGGGAGTGTTTCAATTGAAATTTTTCTAATTATCCTCTATGCTGATAAAAAAGGAATAAGATATGTGTTAACACCAGACCGTATCCACCACCCCATTGAGAGTATAAATACGTTGGTCCAGAACTTGAAGCTTGCTCTACAGTAAAACAGCTTGGTTGCTTCACCAAGCGGGCAGGAAGCCAGGCTGGCTGCTGCTCCCACCTACCCAGCATGGGGCGGAGGGAAGTGAAAGAAGCTAAGTGGGGGGAACCAAACTCCTGCGAAGGACTCCTGCTTTGTGTTCAAAAGCTTTGTAGACCCTTGCCATTCCATTTGCCCTTGCTACTTATGCAGAACATTCGAGGCTGACTTTAATCACATAGTTATTTTTGATTGATTAGAAGCCCAGACTTACTCTCTTGAGAAAGCAGCGTGGCAGAAGTTCAGGATTGTCAGTGCATTTTCCCAATTCTTTTAGGAAAGTCCTAGGGGAATAAAAGAATAATTGTCCTTTGTCTTTTTAAAGCACAACCACATGAGCTCGTAAGAGGTGCTGAGAGAGAAAAATGTTCTCTAGCTTTTATCACTCTTGACACCTCTTCAAAACACTGATTTGGAAGAAAGCATATATTCGGTGCCCTTACTATAGAATTACTGTAAAACTACCCACCCGCCACAGACAGACTAGATGGATGAATGCTTCCCACCGCATCACAATAATGCAAGCATTGCTATGCCACTGCTATTATCAATAACCTGGAGAGCTTACTACGGGCCAAGCACGAGCTAAGCGCTTTACAAATAAAACTTACTGAATCCTCCATCCAGCCCTGCTAGGTGGGGCTTTACCAGTGTGAAACCCAGGCCTCAAAGAGAGGAGCCTGAATAACTTCTCCAAGGAGCCCGTTCTGGCGAGCAGGGGAAACGGTTTCCTTTCCGATTTTGTGACTGATGGATAGGATGTGGTTTCGGAAACAACGGAGGTTCAGGTTCACCGAGCAATCTTTTTCCCTCCGTGAACGCGGTGTGAGAGCCCTGGTGGCACAGTGGTTAGGGGCTGCGAATGGAAAGGCCAGCAGTCGCAACACACCAGGTGGTCCATGGGAGAAAGATGAGGCTTTCTACTCTCACAAAGAGTTACAGTCTCGGAAACCCAGCGGGGCAGGTGGATGCTGTCCTGTGGGGTCATTATGAGTCCGAACGGACTCCACTGCTGGTGAGTGTGCGCTGGAATGAAGGGTGTGATCTTGGGGTCTTCTTAGGGAGTCAGGGAGTAAAGGCAAGGGGCCCCTTCTCCATGACTCACACAGATGCATTGAGAGAAGAGGCTCTGGGGCACAACTTCCCTCACTTGCTCGATCTCAGCATGCGTGTAGCGCTAGTCAAGGGTCAACCTTATTTGATTGGTTAACATGTTCAAACACCCTAGTTGCCAGCATTACTCAATGATAAGAGCTAAATGAACCTGCGTCTTGGCCATTTTCATATTACCAATTTGGAACACAGTGCCCGGCATAGAGCGAGTGCTCGATAAATACTGAAAATCCGAGCCAACGAAAGAACAAGGAAACACATCCATGAATACAACAGGAATGCCTGGCTCTTACTGGGTGTCCCCTTGAAGTCTTTTCCTTCCTCAGCCATCCTGTGGTGCTCCTCCCCTCCTCCTCACCCCACAACCTAAGCCAACCCAATCTGCTGGCTCTGGACCCCTGGCTGCCCTCTGCAAAGGTCTAAGCACACTCTTCTCTGTGGCAGTTACATAATCTGCTGTCCATTTGAGAGGATTACAAGTGAAAGGGTGGAGTTTAGCCTTTGTATAGCCCATGAGGCCTCTGTGTGGGCATGACCTTCTCCTGAGGATTCTGGGAACTCCTGTAACTCCTCCTTGGCAGTGGGAGACATTCTCTCTCTCTCTGCTGACTCCCTGAGAGACATTTCTGAGGAGAAGCCACATGAAGCTACCTTGAGGCAGAGTTTCAGAGCTGAAGGAACCACGTGGGGACCCCCAGCCAGCGCTAAGATGCCACAATGCCACTGGATCCACAAGACTTCCCACCCACTGGCCTATGAGCATCCTGCATTCGGCATCATTGCATGTGTTTTGTGAGTCTGAAGACGACTTTATAGATTGGTATTGGACATATGGGCTAATATCGGACTTATGGACTTGATCTGGACTGGACTGGGATGTTTTCTCAATATTCAATTACTTTTGTATATAAAGCTCTTTCTTTTACACATATGCATCTCCCTGGATTTGTTTCTCTAGTCTACCCAGACTAACATTGTCTCCAAATCCCACCAGCCTGATTTCCACCCCACTCATTTCCCTCGATAATTTGGATTATTATATACCTGCTGTGAAACTCATGAAGCTCTCTAATGTTCCCAAAGAGAAAGTCCTTGTTGTTTTGGAGAACATCTGGAATCAGATGTTTCAGCCAAATAAAGTCCATAGGCACGATGTATCCCTGCAGAGGGTGGAGACAGGGTGGTTTTTATGGATAGGAATATAGGAGAGATGAGAGGAATTCACTACTCCAAGAATGTCCACTTTGAGGACATAACTGGGCAACGAAGCATGCATATCTCCTGAGATCTATCCTACCAGAAACTTTCTTTTGATACAATTTTCTTCACTATTTCTGTTTTCAGAAGATGATTCAGTGGCAATTAAAAGACATTTTTATAGGAAAAGCAAACACATTTAAAGTTTTTTCAAAGTTATATAAGTCACATGTCAAAGAAAGGTAAAAAAACATGAGCAAACTGCCATGCCCATTGTAGTTTATTATATTTCCGTGGTGGCTTAAAAACCTATTTACTGTGGTTGCTATTATAGTGCACACATAATTTTGTATTCTGTTTTTCCATCTATATCTTAGGCTCAGTTTATAAATTTTGATATATATTGTTTTCAATTTAAGCATTTTTATATCAAGTATTTGCAATGTTCAAAATAATTATCTTCTATAGTTCAACGATATTTCATTCCTTGTGTACATAATTCTTTAATCATTCTCTTTATGATTAGATATTTCAGTTGCTTCTGAATTTTTGTTGTAAACAATGATAACTTTGTGTATGTAGTTTTATTCTTTTGGATTAATCCTTTAAGAAAATTGGGAAAGACACATTTTCATTTTTCAGGAAAAAAAAGTTACTTAAAATAACGAGAGACAATGTTCCCGTATTACATTATGCACAACACTTAAGTTTTAGTAGCCACATTATTGCTGAGGATCTGGTGCAGTGAGTTGGGCGTTGCTTCCATCAGTATGAATCAGAACAATTCTTTAGAAGCTATTTACTTTCAGGGATCAAAAGCCATAAGAATAGTAATAGTTTCATTGGAAAGACAAATGTATCATTACAAGACCTGATACCTCAGTGGGAATTCCAGAGAGATAGGGTAACTATGAGTCCCTTTGTGCAACAGAACTACTTCTCCAGTGTGTCTGTATTCTTAATGTCCCCGCCCCAACCTACTTACATCAATTATGCTCTTGATTTCTTTTATATAGACGTCTTCAGTCTCAAGCAAGTCCTGTATAATGTGCCTGAAACACAGTAGCAGGTGGGAGGAGGAGGGAGGCGTGGCAGAGGCGGGGTGGGAAGGAAGAGAGAGAGAGAGTACTTTCAGAATTCTCTTAGAATAACACTCGTTGAGACAGCGCCCCTTCGAAGCTCACCTACTTAGGTTCCAGCCATTCTGTTCTACGGAACACCAAAGCCAGAGACACAATCTAGACACCTTGGCATCAAGAAGAAATAGCCAGGTTAGAGCACCCAGAATCCATTTGTTCAGCCAGTAATGACGCAGAGCGGACCTTATAGTCCAGGGATCCAGAGGACAGAGTTTAGAGCCACGTATGTTAGGTTTAGATCCGGGGTCAGGAAAGTCTTCTGACCCCCATGCTGTAATGTGGATTCCTTGCTTTTTGTCCCCACTTTATACTGTTTGGTGCCTGAACACCAAGATCTTGGGCCTACCTGCAAGCACTTTGTTACACATGGGTTACTTCCTTTTCTACTGGATGTTACAGTGTGACTGCTCTCTTAAACCAGAAGGCATGCACTCCTACTTCCTGTAAGGAAGGGATGCTGCTGGAGAGTGCTGGGCAGAATTCCAACATGGCCCCCAAGATTCTTGGCCCCTGGTATACACTACCTTCTCCCCGTTAGTCAACCACACACCAATTTGGTTGTTGTATGAAGGGATTTTACAAACGTTATTAAGGCCTCAAATCATTTCATCTTAAAATAGGCAGTGGGATAATTAGGTTATGAATCAAGTTGGATAGGCCAGGTTTCACCTACGATAGGATCTAACATAGTCCATGATGAGATTGACTGTGGAGCAGCCAAGCAGTTGTGGGGAGAATAGACCTGAATCTGGTCACATCCTTGATACTGTGGAAGGAGGCTTCATTCACGGGATGGTCGACACTCTACATCGATGGTGTGTTGAAGCTAGGATCTGTCTCCTGCTGGCTGTGGATCTGGCTTATCAACCTTCTGTGATATCATCTGTCTGCCAATCCCAAGAGATATTAGTGAACTGTCAATCTTGGATGTTTGCCTGGAGTTGGATTCATTAAGCTCGGCATCTACCAGCCTGTGGTCTTCGTGCTTCCTGTTTGTCAGCCCTGCAGCTACACGAGTCAGGAGAAACCTTCAGTTTACTGACATCTGACCCCTGGACTTGAACCACACTGAACTTACCCAGGTCTTCAACCGAGTGAGGCATTTCTTGATACAAATCTCCTTCAAATTACAGACACGTAAAAGAGACACTAGTTTTGCTTCTCTAGAGAACGCTGTATAACACAGATAAAGAGTATCTTGGATGGACTTATCCTAATCACAGAACTCTTTAAATGTGGGGTTAGAGGTCAGGGATTTTGAAGCAGCAGAAGGATTCTGCACAAGGGATAGGTGGCTCTGCTATCTTGAGAGATGAGGGAGGCCATGTGCCAAGGGTTATAGGAGGCTTCTAGGAGGTGAGAGAGGTCCCTGGCTGGCAGGTGTTCAGCACACAATGATGTCAGTCTTCCAGTCACAAGGAACTGCATTCTGCCACAACCACCTTTGAAGAGTCTCCTGACTCCAGACAACTGGTCAATACCTTGACTTTAGTTTTGTGGGCACTGACCCGAGGAGGTGGCCTGGTGGCACTGCCAGTTAGACACTGGGCTACAAGCTGAAGGCTGAAGATGTGAACCCACTAGCCACTCGGCGAGGGAAAGATGCAGCTGTCTGCTCCTGAAAATATTCAATCTTGAAAACCCGAAGGCTCACCCTGAGTAGGGATTGACTTGGTGGCCATGGGTTTAGTGTCAGAGGAAACCAGTCTCCAGCAACCGAAGGGCCAGAAGGCGCAAATGCACGGCGATGATGTATAAAGATTACGGTACAGTCATAGAGGATGAGAAAGATAGGAGAGAGAGTAAAATAAAGGAGTCAGACACGTGTTATGGTAGCACGCTCACCTCAGCTCCTCCTGATGGACCACGTGGAACTGGGAGAAGTGAGATGAGCCTTTACTGTCTTGGGACATTTATAGGTAGCCTGAAGACAGGCATATTCAGTAGTTACATGCGACACAAGGTGGGTGGTGTCTATATTAAAGGTCCCTGAGCTCACAGGTGAGGAAACCTAACACCTGTCTTGGGGGAAGGCACATGGAGGGGCGGGGGTGTTGGGTGTCACCGTGGGAAGAGAGGGCAAAAGGACAATGTCTCGTTCCATATGGAGATATAATCAACCATGTGCTCACTTTAAGGGAGCATAGCTGTTAAGGGGAGGATCTGTGGGAATGATTTTAAAAGTAGGATAAAGTACTTGGACTTTACCTCTAACTTACCAAAGCGGAGGCTTTCCTATCGTGGAATACCAATTTCCCAGATTCCCTCGGTTATAAGTTAAGAAATATAGTCCTCGTTATATTTCCTACAGTATTAGTTTCCCATAGTTTAGAGGTTTTTAATCCAGCCATATTGTGCCTGGACGTCTATCCCAGGGAAACTGAATTAATAAATGATGTCCTTGTAAGCTGCTCAGTGTCTCGTCATTGGTCATGCAACAGAACAGATTCAGGGTGCGGCCAGTGTCCACAGATATCCCCCGACAGACTTTGCTTTCTCATATCAGCCTCTGTGGCCACACTCAGACTTCCTCTTCGGGTGCAGAGTGAGTAATGTACATGTATCTGCTGGTGGGTCATCCATGAAGCAACAGTCTGTCTCAGTCAAGAGTTTCTTCTCCTCTCAAAAAATAAAGGGGGCAATAATATGCACCCAAACAAGACAGAGCAAAACAAAGTAAAAAAAGAAAACAAAACAACAACAACAAAAACCAATGACACAAAAAAGAAAAGCCTATAAATAGTTCAAGGTCTGTTTGTTGACCTTCAGGAGTGTTTTCTGGTCGAGTCTGATGGGGTGCCATGCCCTGGCCCCAAAGTCTATTTTTGGTATTCCCTGGAGACTTTGTTGCTGTTTCCCTTGCTGTTCTGTTGCATGCCCTTAGTGTTTTGCCTCCGTTTAGTGGGGTCAGATCGGACACAATTCCCGCACTGGGTCTCCAGTGTTGTCCCCCATAGTGTTATGGGTTAGTGAGGGACGTTGTGTCTCATGTTGGAGCTGGCCCGCTGGTCCTCTCTGCGCATTGGCTGCTCTGAGCAGGAATATCGTCCTCAGGGCTTGGTGGGCCAGGATGTGCTCCATTCTCTCCTTCCCCCTTCCTTTGCTCCCGTGTGCTCTGATCAGACGTCCCTCTCCCTGAGCTGCAGCTTCAGTGCTGGCCTCTGAAGTGAATTGTTCTAGGGGGGGTGGGGGGCTGTCCATGTAGTTGGGATTAGGGCTGGCCCCTCAGACCTCTCTATTGGTTCTCTGCTTTATGATGGTATGTTACATTCACATCTTGGAGCACCGGTTTGAAGTCTGGTCCCTCTTTCTCTGTGGGGATATAACAATACCCTCCTTGGGTGGGTTAGTGCCCTGTTCCCCCACTACTCATATCTTTGTCCCCCCTCCTTTTTAGTTGGCTACCATATGTGTCCCTGGATTTGGTCTGGTCCTCGCCATATTTTGTGTATATTATTATCTCTGCATGTCTATCTAGATAAGATAGGCTGGATAAACAATCAGGAGGAGAAAACATTGGGACTGATGGTTCCGGGGACACGGGAGAGGGAGAGGCAGGGGAAAGGAATTGGGTGTTAACAAACCCAGGGACAAGGGAATAACAAGTGATCTAAAATCAATGGCAAGGAGGGTGTAGGATACCTGGTACGGCGTGATCAAGGGCAATGTAACCAAGAGGAATTACTGAAACCCAAATGAAGGCTGAGCATGATAGTGGGAGAAGAGGACAGTAAAAGGAAATAGCAGGAAGAACTAGGAGGCAGAGGACATTTATAGAGGTCTGAATACAGGCATGTACATATGTAAATATATTTATATATGATGATAGGGAAATAGATCTATGTACATATATTTATATGTTTAGTATTAAGGTAGCAGATGGACATTGGGCCTCTACTCAAGTACTCCCCCAACACAAGAACACTTTGTTCTATTAAACTGGCATTCCATGATGCTCACCTTCCTGATACAATTGCTGAAGACAAAGTGGGTGCATAAACAAATATTGTGAAGAAAGCTGATGGTGCCCAGCTATCAAAAGATATAGCATATGGGGTTTTAAAGGTTTAAAGGTAAACAAGCTGCCATCTAGCTGAGAAGCAACAAAGGCCACATGGAAGAAGTACACCAGCCTGTGTGATCACGAGGTGTCAAAGGGATCAGGTATCAGGAATCAAAGACCCAGAACAAAAAATCTTATCACTGGGAATGAGGGAGAGTGAGGAGTAGAGACCCAAAGCCCATCTGTAGGCAACTGGACATCCCCTTACAGAAGGGTCGCAGGGAGAAGACGAGCCAGTCAGGGTGCAGTGTAGCAACAAGGAAACATACAACTCTCCTCTAGTCCTTTAATACTTCCTGCCCCCACTATCATGACCCCAATTCTACCTTACAGACCTGGCTAGACCAGAACATGTACGTGGCTACAGATAAGAGCTGGAAACACAGGGAATCCAGGACAGATAAACCTCTCAGGGCCAATATTGAGAGTAGCCATACCAGGAAGGTCAGGGGGAGGTGGGAGGAGAGAGGGGGAACCAATTACAAGGATCTACATATAACCTACTCCCTGGGGGACAGACAGCAGAGAAGTGGGTGAAGGGAGACATTGGACAGTGTGAGATATGACAAAATAATAATAATTTATAAATTATCAAGAGTTTGTGAGGGAGTGGGGATCGGGGATGGAGAGAAAAAAATGAGGAGCTGATACCAAGGGCTCAAGTAGAAAGCAAATGTTTTGAGAATGATGATGGCAACAAATGTACATATGTGCTTGACACAATGGGTGGATGGATGGATTGTGATAAGAGTTGTACGAGCCCCCAATAAAGTGATTTAGAAAAAAAAGAAAGACATGATTGATAGATCCCCACTGACAGAGGATACCATATCAGGGTACCATATCATAAACAAATAACAGTTCCCACACCACCACACCCCCCAGCCATCGAGCTGATTTGGACGCATGACAACCCTACAGGGTGGGGTAGAACTGGTCTTGTGGGTTTCTGAGACTCAATCTTTAGGGGAGTACAAAGCCTTGTCTCCCTCCAGGCATGGCTGGTGGTTTCAAACTGCTGACATGACAGTTAGCACTCCATCTCAAACTCAGTGCCTTTGAGTCAAGGCCAACTTCTCGTGACCCCATGGAGCAGGGTAGAACGGTCCCTAAGGGTTTCTGAGACTGTGATTCTTGACGGGAGTAGTAAGTGCCCTATCTTTCTCTTGAGGAGCAGCTGGTAATTTGAACTGCTGGCCTTTTGGTTAACAGCCCAACCTGACACCCACTCTGCCACTACCAAAAAGTTACTCTACGTCGACACTTGAGCAGTCACTGAGAGATTGCTAGACTTTTCAATAAATTATATTGCAGTGGTGACAGCTGTCATGTTCTAAGGAAACAAAGATTTGATAGTAATCTTTTCCTGAGAGCCATGACTTCAAGTAGGACTACAGCCAACAGCTATTCATTCATAGAAAATCAGTGTATGAACAGTTCGCTTCTTCTGTCCTTATGAAGCATTGGGCTTAAATAACCTGGCAAGACTACTTCAGGATGTATCGACTATTAATTGAAGTCAGAAATAAATAGGTAGTGGGCAGAAAACACTTCTTAACACCCACCAATTTTGTAGAAACGTCGAGAGTTCGAAGAGCTTCAGGGAATGTGACTCATGAAAAGTCATAGTTCAGAAGAGGAAGCAGTCCCTCATGGGACATGTTCCCACTGATATTTTGGAAAATAATCCAGCAGTCTCCTCCAGCTGCCTCGATTTACCAGTTTGAAGGCAACTATTCAGTGCAGGTGATCAGAAGTCCCTTCAACACTGGTAGTAGACATGTCAACGTAGATTTTTAAAAATACGCTTTCATGAGGGGGGAGGGGAAATGTGCATTCACATCCTTGCTGTTGTTTTTGTTAAGTGCCATCGGGTCAGGTCGGACTCCTAAGGACTTTAAGCACAAGAGAATGAAATACTATCCCCACAATTGTTCCGTCTGAGCCTATTGTTGCAGTCACCAGATCAATCCATCTCTTTGAGGGTCTTCCTCTCTTTATGATGCCTTCACACCCCAGCCAAGCCCTTCTGTTCCCTTTCCTCTTGAATTCCTCCTCTCAAACAACTTCACATCAAGGGAGATGACTGATGAGACCAGAAAGAAGGGTTCTACTCTGACTTGTAGGGTTGAGATGAGTCAGAATTGACTCAATAGCCAGGAGTTGACATTGGCAGTTTTATTATTCCAAAGTACATACGTTTTGTTGTAGAAAAGAATCTCAATGATTTACCCTAAAGCCATCAATTATAAATGATACAGACGCAGAACAGAAAACATTAGAGTCTCATACTGATGCGAATTAGTGGGATTGGAGTGGAGACCCAAAGACCATCTATAGACAATTGGCCATCCCCTCCCAGAAAGGTCACAAGGAAGGGATGAGCCAGCCAGGGTGCAGTATAGCCCCAAGGAAATACTCAACATGCCTCCAGTTCTTTAATGCTTCCTCCTCCCACAATCATGACCCCAGTTCTACCTTACACACCCAGCTAGACTGGAGCATGTACACTAGTACAGATAAGAGCTCTTGACATGCGGAATCCAGGACAGATAACTACCCCCCACCCCCACCAGGAACAATGGGAGTAGTGATATCATGAGGATGGGGGGGAAGGTGGAGAAAGAAAGGGGAGACAGGGGGAACCAATCTTGAAGATCAACAGATAACACCCCACCCCCAAGCCCAGGGGGATGAACAACAGAAAAGGGGGTGAAGGGAGAGAATGGATGATGTAAGATATAAAAACAACAATAATTTATAATTTATCAAGGGTTCACAAGGGTGGGAGGGAAAAAAAGAGGAATTGATACAGGGCTGAAGTAGATAGAAAATGTTTTGGAAATGATGACAACATATGTACAAATATGTTTGATACAACTGATATATGAGCCCAAATAAAATGATTTATTAAAAAAGAAAGAAAACATTAGAGTCCTCTTGTAATGTAAAAACCTTAAAGCACCAGCTTAAAATCATCATATTCATTTACCCAACCCTTATTGAATCCCTCCTAGGAGCCAGATAATGGAATAGGCACTTAGAATAAAGAACTGTATTGTAATCCAGCCCTTAGTAACTTCATCAGCTAATGGGGGAGCCAGAAAAGCAGTGACTAGTGCAGTGCGGTCACTTCATAAAGGAGGGCTGGGAGGACCAGGAGGCACCGAGGTCAGCCTTAGTGGGAGGAGAGATTGGCAATGTTGGGTTGTGTACAGTGAAGCCTAAGCAGAGTTTTGAAAGAAATAAGAAAGGAGAAATGGAGCTGGAGTGAGGGAGTGAGGAGTGAGGAGTGAGGAGTGAGTGAGTGAGTGAGGACTGAGTTAGTGAGTGAGTGAGTAGTGAGTGAGTGAGTTAGCCAATGAGTAGTGAGTGAGTGAGGAGTGAGTGAGTAATGAGTGAACGAGTAGTAGTGAGTAGTGAGTGAATGGTGAGTGAGTGAGTGAGTAGTGAGTTAGTGAGTGAGTAGTGAGTGAGTAGTGAGTAGTGAGTTAGTGAGTGAGTAGTGAGTGAGTAGTGAGTGAGTAATGAGTAAATGAGTAGTAAGTGAGTAGTGAGTGAATGGTGAGTGAGTGAGTTAGTGAGTGAGTAGTGAGTGAGTGAGTAATGAGTGAATGAGTAGTGTGTGAGTGAGTGAGTAGTGAGCGAGTTAGCGAGTAAGTGAGTTCCAGGCCGAAGAAGCAGATTGGATGAGGATGGGGAGGCAGGAGATGAGTGGTGTCCCGGTGTCTTGGTCAAGACTCTCCAGAGAAACAGAAGCAGCAAGATGTGTGTGTGCATATCATACATTTATGTGTGTGTATGTTGTACATATACGCTATTTAAAGAGAGAGAGAGAGAGACTGACCTTGATAAATTGGTTTATTCAATTCTGGGGGTTGGCAAGCCTGCTCTCCATAGGTCAGGGGACAGGCTGGAAATTCTGGCAGCCTTGTGACCCAAATTTATAGGTTAGGCAGAGGAGGGTGTCCAACAAGTTGACCCTTAAGGCATTCAACTGATAGGGTGGTGTCCATCCATGCTATGGAGGGTAATTTGAATGATTCAAGATCAAGTTATTTAAATGCTAATAACACATAAATGTTTCATAGCAAAATCTAGAGTAGTGTTTGAGCAAACAACTACAGCCTAGCTAAGGTGACACATAAAACTATCATAACAAAGTACTTGCAAATTCTTTGGAGGATCAGACCAACAGTCTAGTAGGCTCATGAAATACTAGAATCAGGTACAACCTTAAAGGCCATTCAGTTCAAACCCTGATTGTTCAGAGGCCAAGAGTCAGGAAGTAAATTGCACAAGGGCTCCAGCTTCGTTGTCCCTGTTCACCTAGATCTGAGGTGCATCTAGAGCTGGTTAGGGTTCTATTCTCTTTCTACTGTATACACCGCGTAACTGTGAACATGTGACTTCCCCCCACCCCCACCAAGGGCGAGATTAGGTAACCTTGGCATATCTCCTTTGCTCTAAGAAATAATTCTCTAAATAAATCATTGTACTTAATAAATGGGTGATGTGGCCTCTTTTCTAATCACCTTTTGCTTTTCATTCCAAAGGTCATAAGAGTCTACTAATTTATAACTGCAATTAACTGAACAGTCTGTGTGTAACTGGCCGGTGAAGCAGGGAGAAAGGGGGGTTGACGGGAGCTGGAGAGGTCTCGGGAAGGGGAAATGTGAACGGCCCTCTGCAGGGTTTGGCCAGGAAGACAGGAGGACATTTCAGGGAGAAGGAGTCATGAGCAGGGGGCTCAGAGGCACAGCTACACCTGGGGCCCTGGGGGAGCCAGCCTGGGGAGATGGTGTCTCAGCAGGGCAGAGGGGTGGACCCTCCACAGGGAGGCCGGGGCAGGGCTCAGGGAGGTGGGCTGGGGAGACGGGTCTGGCAGTGGCCAGCAGGACTGATAATTGTCTAGGAACCTCTTTCACAAAGCACAGAATAAGGTCCTGACGTTCAGACTTGGCGAACATGTTCTTAGCTTTCTATCCTTCTGTTTCCAGTAGGTGTTCCAGGGTACCACAACCCACTCTCAAGACAACATGACAGCGTGAAGCACCACGGGCTCACACAATGATCCTACTGAGACTGATGATGGTTTAAGCATGAATTAAAGAGCTGGTCAAGAAGAACACACCCCTGGTTCTCGGGAGACTTAAATGTATTTTGCTCAGTTGTTGAGCTGCCTGAATTTCCTCCTCTCCCCTATTGCACCTCACTTTCCATCTTTTGTCCCATTTTAGATTATTTTCTTTAGGTTTTTAGAGTAAATGACCTCAGACCCCTTTTGGGATAGGTTGGGGGCATAAATAAACTGTTGCTAACATTTATTTTGATGGACACAGTTCACTATCACAGTATACTAAGGAAAATTCAATGCATGTGTACAGTACTTTTTGAAATCGAGATTGACTATAAAACCAAATCCTACTCTTAATTCAAGTTGCATTTTAAAAAAATGTGTGTCATCTTATGTGGTCCTTTAAGCACCTGACAAGGTGCTTCTCTGAGGACAGATGTTCTATCTTATTCATCTTTGTCCCTGATACTTTTCAAGAAGGCAATTTCTCAATAAACGTTTATTATATGAGTTAACAATAGATTTAAAGAACAGACACACCCGTTCTACGAACAAGAAGAGATACTGTCACCTCCTTTCGCAGAAGAGGAACTTGGACATTGGAGCATCAGTGGCTTGATTGAGGTCAACCTGCTTGGCCCTTTACCTCTCAGGCCTGTGACAAGGGAAAATGAGCCAGTTCACTGAAATGGTACCAATTTCTGATTTCACGGTACAGCGCCGCGACGCAGCTACCACAAAGGGAAAGAGGGTCGAAGAAGAGGGCTGGCTCAAGTCCTCATTTGTTTTGACACCTAAAACTCAAGGAATTCAGAGCCATGGTGCCTAGGCTCATCTATAGTCCAAACATAACAAGACGCTGGGTGGGAGATTTTTGGTATACCAAGGAGCTTCTTCATATACTCGACTTATTGCTGAGGGGAAAAGCATTAGTCAGAGTCAAAATGTTGCAGGGACTTTCTCTCCCTGCACACCTTTTTGTAGACTCATTTGTATCTTCATCTGCCCAACCAATCTCTTACCACTCCACTCATCTTTTTGCTCCAGGTAGGCTTTATTTATTTGATATGATACAAACATCTCTCAGGGATATTGCTCCCTCTTGCTAGCACTCCTTAGCTCTCAAGCTAAGCTTGAGACAAAGATGGGGCCTTAGTCTCAAGCTACAGACCAATATGGGGCCTTAACTCTTGCTGTTATTTTTATGAAGAGTAGATTTCTGTTTATATTTACCATATACACTCAAGTATAAGTTGACCCAAATATCAGTCAAGGAACCTAATTTTATGACAAAAACTGCATTTAAAATGTGCTGAAAAACTTGGTTTACACACCAGTATATATGGTATTTATTTTACTATGGCTCAGTGGAAAGTTTACAAAGAACATTTGTTCTTCCACTTAACAATTTATACAAATTTTGTTTTATAACATTAATTGCAAACCCCTCCAAATAGCATCCCTCTTCCTGCTTTCCCTTTGAATTCTCCATTCCACTTTTCCTAATTTTCTGCCTTTGCCTGCCTTCTGAGCTTCGTTTTAGAGCAAATGCTGCCCTTTTGGTCTTGTATAATTATCCTGAGGAATGTGTTCCTCATAAAGGTCATTATTCAACTTTAGTCTGTTGCTTGGCTTCAAGGGTTAATCCCAGGCTTGAACGATGTCTAAGGGTTACCATCTCAAGGGTTCCACCAGTCTCTATAAGTCCATTTGAATCTAGCTTTTTTTATTATTTGAATTTTGTTCTGTATTTTTTCTCCCACCCAGTCCGGGTTATCTGTGGTCCCAGTCAGAGTGCTCAATAGTAGTGGCAAGGTACTAACCATCTGGTTCTTCTGGGTGCAGGAGAGCGGAGATCATGGTTCCCGTGACTCATTAGTCCTTTGGACTAGCTATTTCCTGAGTCTTTGATTTTATTCTTTTTTTCCCATCCAAATAAGGAAAAACCAAGAGCTGAATGGTAGACAGCTACAGTGAACCCTCGCCACTTCGAGCTTCGACTTCCGCGGCTTCACTCTATCGCGGTTTTTGCGTAACAGCACCCACTGCCTACACCCGCTCCTTCAGAGGAAAAAGACGGCGACCCACCTGTAGAGTACATCCCTTAAGTCATTTCATAGGCTATTGATTACACTATTTGTAAGAACTATGTATAATAATACTGTATGTGAAATATGTAATACTGTAAACTAGATGCCATAAATAATATAATAAATAATAAATGATCATTGTAACGTCCAAAATGTTTTACTGTATTTTCCCTTTTTCGTTTAATAAATTGGGTAATACGAGTGTAATGGTGACTAAAGGGTGTTTTTTCATGTCCTCTATGCTCTAACTACGAAAATATTTGATTTACAAATAAGGAATCCTACTTCGCGGAATTTTATTTATCACGGTAGGGTCTAGAACCGATTAACCGCGATAAACAAGGGTTCACTGTACTCACTAGCAGCTTTGCCCAGTTGTTATGCACCATTTTCCGGTGTCGAACATTGTCCTTGTGAATTATGTTGTACCAGTGGATTTAGATCTATCCCAAAGGCTTTACAACTTTAGACCATCAGACCAGGTAAGATTGACACATGCCGTTTAAACTGTGGCGGTCACATGGCTCTCTTCAGGGCTTTCTTTGCTGTTGTTAGAAGCCTTTGAGTCACTTTCGATGTATAGTGACCCTAAACACAACAGAATGTGTTCTCTGATCAGTTTGTGCCATCCGGACAATGATTGTTAAATGGTGCCAATCCATCCCCTTGAAGGACTCCTTCTTCATCACTGACATTGGACTTGACGAGGATGATGTCCTCATGACGGCCTCTTCCAAGGACTGACCGCTCCTGATGACATTTTCAAAGTTCCTCAGAGGAAGTCTCCCCATCCTCACTTCTAAGGAGCGTTCTGGTTGTACTTTTTCTGATACAGATTTGTTTATCCTTCACCAATTTGTTCATGGTCACCAACATCATAGTTCAAATGCATCTATTCGTCATCGGTCTTCCTTATTCGTTGACTAATTTTCATATGCATTCGAGGCAATTGAATACACCATGATTTGGGCAGGGAGCACCTTAGTCCTCAAAGCAACGCTTCCAAAAAATCTGGTGAAGCGTATTTTCCCAGTGCAGAACATCATTTGATTTTTTTGCCTACTGCTTCCATGAGCATTGATTGTGGATCCAAGTAAAATGACATCCTTTACAACTTCCATCTTTTCTCCATTTTTCATGATGCCTATGGACCAGTGTGCGGTTTTTTGCTCTCTTTACACTGATTGAGTTGCAACCCCTACTGAAGGCGACAGTTCTTGATCTTCATCAGCAAATGCTTTGAGTTCTCCTTGCAGACCAAAGATTGTTAATAATTCTTCCTACAATCCTGATGCCGAGTTATTCTCCACACAGACCAGC
Organism: Echinops telfairi; assembly: GCF_000313985.2. Taxonomy (NCBI): domain Eukaryota; kingdom Metazoa; phylum Chordata; class Mammalia; order Afrosoricida; family Tenrecidae; genus Echinops; species Echinops telfairi. Next base: position 225,715 of record NW_022108124.1, on the reverse strand, counting down.
TTCTCTGATTATTTATTATGCAGATCGAATACATATAGTGAAAGGATACAACGCTGACACGCACCTTTCCTGATTTGAAGCCATGCAGTGTTCCTTTGTTCACTGCCTCTTGATCCCCGTCCAAGTTCTACAGGAGCTCAGCGAAGTGTTCAGGAATTCCCATTCTTCTCAAAGCTATCCAAAGCGTGTTATGAACCACACAGTGGAAAGGCCCGGCGCCGTCAATAAAATATAAGTAAACAGCTTCCGGGTATTGTCTGCTTTCAGCCGAGACCCGCCTGTTATCAGCAATGACGGCCCTTGTCCCATGTCCTCTTCTCAATCTGGCTTGAATTTCTGGCAGTTCTCTATGGAAGCATAGCTGCAATTGCTTATTTAAAAATTAGCTTTTTATCTCTTTCATGTGATATTAATGATATTGTTGAGCAATTTCTGCATTCTGTTGGGTCACTTCTTCTTCTTTTTTTTTTTTTTTAAACAAAGGGCACAAACATGGGCCTCTTCCTGTCAGTTGGCCGGGTATCTGTGTTCCAAATTTCTTAGCAGAGATGAGTGAATGGTTCCAGTGCTTCTTGGGCTTGTTGAAATATTTCAGTTGGTGTTCCACCAATTCCTGGAACCTTGCTCTGGGGTAATGCCCTCCATGCAACTTGAACTTCTTCCTTCAAGACCAACAGGTCGTCATCATGTGCATCCTCTTGAAATGGTTGAATGTCAACCAATGTCTTTTTGGTACAAGGACTCTGTGTATTCTTTTCATCTCCTTTTTTCTAAAAATGTTTTTTGTATTGTCAATATTTTGCCCATGGAATCCTTCAATATTGAAACTAGAGGCTTGGTTTTTTTCCTTTATTTCTTTCAGTTTAAGATATCCCAAGCCGGTTCTTCCCTTTTGGGTTTCTAACTCTAGCTCTCATACGTTTCATTACAATTCTTTACTTTGTCTTCTTGTGCTGTCCTCTGAAACGTTTTGTTCAGTTCGTTGACTTCATTATTTATTCTGGTTGCCTTCGCTAACTGATGAAGAGCAGGTCTCAGTGTCTCTTCTGACGTCCACTTTGATCTTTTCTTACTTTGCCTTCTTTTTAGTGACCTTGTGTTTTCTTTATCTTCTTGAGGTCACCTCAGAGTTCATCTGGTCTCGGGTCACTCGTACTCAATTATCCAAATCTCCAGATGTTCTCTAAATCCAAATGGGATGCACCCAAGGTCTTATTTAGACTCTTGTGGACTTCAGTTGATTTTCTTTCACTCCAGCCGGAACTTAAGTATGAACAATCGAAGGTCTGTTTCACAGTCAGCTCCTGGCCTCTTTTGAACTGCCGATAATGCACTTCTCCATTGTTTTTTCCCAAAGATGTCGTCAATTTGATGCCTGTGTATTCCATTTGGTGAGGTCCATATGTACAGTTGTTGTTTATGTTGTTTTAAAAAAAGTATTTGCAATGAAGAATCGTTAATTTTACAAAATGCTGTCATGTGATCTCCAGCTTCATTTCTATCACCCAGGGTATAGTTTCTGACTTTTCCTTAACTCTTTGCTTCCATTCTTAGTATATAACCGCCAAACAGCAATGAATCTTGATTGCATATTTGATCAATATCATGCTGAAGACATTGGTAGAATTGTTCAGTTTCCCCCCACCATGTTTTAGTGGTTGAAGTGCAAATCTGAATAACTGGACTTCTAACTGATAACTGGACTTCTGTGTAGGTATACATATATTTTCCTATCACAGACAACATTTTACTTCAAGGCAGCCTCAAAATGTCCTTTTTTTTTTTTTTTTCAAAATGTCCTTTTTGATGGTGAATGTTACACCAAATTCCATTAATAGTCGTCATCCCTGGCGTAGTAAGCCGTATGATTACCTGATTCAAAATGGTCAATACTAGTTCATTTTAGTTCAGTCATGCCTAGGATATTGATCTGTATTCATTCCATTTCATTTTTGACGGCTTCCAATCTTCCTATATTTACATTTTGCACATTCCCTGTTCCAAGTATTATTGAATGTTTGAAACCTTTTCTTCTCATTTGGAGTTGTGCCCCATCAGCAAATAAAGGTCCCCAAAGCTTCGGCTGACTCCCATCATTATGGCTGACGCTCCTCTGAGAAGGCAGATGCCCTCAGTTGCATTTTGAGTGCCTTCCAATCTGAGGGGCTCATCTTCCAGTACTGCTGCTCTTCATAAGGTTTCCCGTGGCTAATTCCTCTGAAGGTGACCGCCTATTCCTTCTTCCTAGTCTGTTCTTAGTCTGCAAGCTCCATTGAAACCTCTTTGAAATACCTCTGAAATACTGGGGCATAGCAGCTTCCAGCATCACAGCAATATGCAAGCCATCACACAGTTGAATACAGGCAAGTGGTGGTTCAAGGGCTCTAGAATTATCCTTTTCAGAAATGCTCTTAGTGTCCTGGGTTTGCTGTGTGTTAGGCATTAAGTCGCTAACTTCAAGGTTAGTGGCTCAAATCCACCAGCAGTTTCTCAGGAGAAAGATGATGTTATGAGCATCCATAAATATTTACAGTCTCATGACATCCCTCACTGACCCACAGCCCTAGGGGGGACAACACTGAAGACAGAGTGTGGGGATTGTGCCTGATCTGACCCCAACACACTGAGGCGGAACACTAAGGACATGCAACAGAACAGCAAAGGGAGCCAAGGAAAGAAGTCCCCAGGGAGTACCAAAAATAGACTTTGGTGCCAGGGCTCAGCACCCCATCAGACTAGACCAGAAAACACTCCTAAAGGTCAACAAACAAACCTTGAAATATTTACAGGCTTTCCCTTTTTCTGTTAATGTTTTGTTTTTGTTTTGTTGCTTTGTTTTGCTCTGTCTTGTTTTTGTGCATATTATTATCTCTGAAGGTCTATCTAGATATGATAGGCTGGATAAACAATCTGGAGGAGAAAACAATGGGACTGATGGTTTGGGGGGGATATGGGAGAGGGGGAGGTGGGAAAAAGGAGGTGGTGTTAACAAACCCAAGGACAAGGGAACAACAAGTGATCCAAAATCAGTGGTGAGGAGGGTGTAAGAGGCCTGTTAGGGCTTGATCAAGGGTAATGTAACTGAGAGGAATTACTGAAACCCAAATGAAGGCTGAGCATGATAGTGGGACAAGAGGAAAGTAAAAGGAGA
>NW_022108124.1:219109-221672 GCF_000313985.2 Echinops telfairi | reverse complement strand
GGAAAAATGAGGACCTGATACCAAAGGCTCAAGTAGAAAGCAAATGTTTTGAGAATGATGATGGCAACACATGTACGAATGTGCTTGACACAATGGATGGATGGATGGATTGTGATAAGAGTTGTATGAGCCCCCAATAAAATGATCAAAAAGAAAAAGAGGGAATCCATCAATAAGGTGGGCTGGCACAGCAGCTGCAGCAAGGGCCTCAAACATACCAATAATCTTGAAGATGGCATAGAGCAGGGCAACATGTAATGCTGAATAGAAAATTTTGCCATGAGTTGGAGCTGATTTGACAAGCATTGTAACAAACATGTTGTGGGGTTCTATCCATATGCTCTCAAATGCTTTTAGTTTAAACATTGTATTTCTCAGTTCTTTAAGATCTCTAACCCACATGAGATTTACATTTGCATAGAGTATAACAGAGATTTAACTCTTTTTTTGTCTGCTGGGTAGACAATCATGCCAATGCCACGTAATAAAAACATCATTCTTAACTTGCGGGAAAAAGAATTTAGTCTCAGAAACCCTAAATAGGATCCTTATGAAATGGAATCAATGGCAGCGGGTTTATTTATGTATGTATGTATGGTAATAAGAAAAATCTCAGTGTAGCAATACAATTTCTAAATCTAAACTAATAATCCACTTTTTAAAAATTTGCATTTTTACCTATCTTTGAAATGCAACCAACTTCCGGGGTGCGGAGGTGGGGATGGGGGAGAAATGTTTGATTGATTTGTGTCAAAGTCTACAGAGAAAATTGATTTTCCATTCAACAAGCCATAGGCATTTCGTTTTGTGACATTATTGCAATCCTCACAGGTAAGAGAATCCTTGCCCCTTCCTCCCTGTGCTTACGTTACCATTCGTGCTTTTTCCCTTCCTACTTTCTGAGCTTCATCCTGGGCAATGCTGCCCTTGTAATCTTGTATGCTTGATTGTTCCCTGACGTGTTTACTTTGGTTGCATTGTTGTTTGCGCTGCAGACCCAGCTAGAGTTTGCTTGAAAGCTGAGCCATGGTAGTAAGTTCATTTCCAGGCTTGGAGATGTTTGGGGGTTTCACCACGGTCTGCTTAAATAGTACTCAAAATTAAGCCCAGACAGACTTTTCAGTGACTGTTAGAATACATCTGAGTAGAATTCGAGCCATGCCTGTGCCATAAAACAAGCTGTGAGCATGTAGTAATTATTAACCAGTGAGTACATAATGAAGTATAGTTTAGTTGTCCCTTAAATATCTGCATAACCAAACCTAATTAAGTACCACATTTCTAACTCAGATGACTGCTTTTGCCTCTGGCACATGGAACCCCATATCACAGTCAATGACTATTTTCTGTGCATCTCCACGGTCTGTTTCTCCCCTCCCTCGGTGCCACCCATCACGAGACGCTGATTGTTTGGCCAAGTTTAGCTGTGACCAGGCTGAGTGACAGTTGCCTTTTAAAATAGGTGTTCATCATTTAAGCATTCAAGATGGTCCCTACAGAAATGTTACTCTATCTGGTGATGCTTCCTGAGGAGGGGAGAGAGGTGGCCTTTGAGGCAGGTCTGGGGAAATTGCACAATAAATACCCAAATCCACTAGGAGTGTGGGGTCTGTGTCTGACCTGCAGGTGGGGGCAGTAAGAGAAATGCTGAGTCCCCCGTCATGGCCACTGTGCCTGTGGGCCCCTACTCCATGTTAGGCTGGCACAGAGGAGATGAACTCATTACATGTGAAGGGAGAATATCAGCTGCCCTCCCTGCCTCCCTGGCCAACAGAGCTGAAGAGCAAGTTCGGGATGAGATGGGTTCTTAGAATGGCCTGTGGTGAGTGGCTCTTTGTGCTGCGGAGCAAGCTGCATGGTGAGTTCCCTCCATCTGCTGGTTCCTGCTGTACCAGGTATGGCTTCCTCCAACTGCCAAGCTCCTGGAATTAACGAGGGCGCTGGGAGGTGCCAAACCACAGGAGCAGCTGCAGGGCTGGAGGAGAGGCGCTGGCGTGGCTTCCTGGGGTGGCTTTTGACTTTTGGTGGTAGTGAGGAGGAGGACAGTGGGGGCCATTGTGCCATGGGTGAAGCTTCTTGCCAGGAAGGATTGGACTTCCTGAAGGGGGGAATGTGCTCGGCCAAAATTCAGTTTAACTTGAGTTGCATCTGCATTTACTCTGTGCAGGGCATCATGGGGCAGGGAGGCGGGCCAGAGGACAAGATCCCCTCCTTAGAGAGTTCCAAAGAGGCAAGAGAGTGGGGACAGCTGGTGCATAGGTAACTGATACAATGACAGATGCTATAGATTACTCCTTACCTGTGGCACCCCAGGCTAGGCCCACTGGGCAGAAGAAGAGATTCAGGCTTTGGGGCATTTGAGTCATTTTTGTTCACCACTCACAAGAACCCATCTAGACATCTCATTTTAAATACCTTCAACCAAGATGTACGAGACACTTCTCATCTGGAGCTCTGGGGTCTGTAAGTTAGGCAATGGGGCTGCTGACTGCAAGGTCGGTGGTTCAAACGTACAAGTTCCTCCCCCAAGAGATTGTCTGTTCCAGTAAAGCTTTACCCAGAA
>NW_022108124.1:211905-219009 GCF_000313985.2 Echinops telfairi | reverse complement strand
CCCCGCCCCATATATAGGGGCCTTAGGACTCATCATCAGGGATAGAATATACACGTGGGATTAAAAGCAATGAATGGTACCACCACGGAGCCAATGTAGACAGAAAAGAGCCCCTAGGAAGAATATGGGCGTGGGTGAGAAGGGCTGGCAGGATATAAGTAGACAGCTTCCTTGGCATCATTTTGATTGAGATGTAGTGTTTATAGAAACTATATTCCAGAGCTATTACTAGAGGGGGCTCTTGAAGTGGTGATGTCGGGAGACCGTCTTTAGTATTAAGAGCAGGAGGGGCTTTCTTTCTGCAGCCTGTGGGCATGAGGACAACCAGCACAGATCAGCTCATGAAGACACCCCTCCATGGCACTCAGTCCCCGTGGCCCTCTCAGAAGCAAGTGCCACTGTGGACAGGTAGGGAAGTGGCTGGGAGCTCGGGCCCATCAGGATTCACCTGCCTCCCGAACACCCAAGGCTCCTCAGAAGACAAGAAGAAGTGGGCAGTGACTGTAGTCACAGGACATTATAATGACCATGTTCGGAGGGGTGAGCCAATTTAGCTGAAGAAGTCAAGCCTGACTGTTGAAATGCTTTGCTCCATTTGTGTGAAGCATAAGGTCCTCTTCACGGTCTTACTAATATCTGCTCCTTCCCTGGGTCCCATCTGCTCCCACCATCTCCTAGGGGCCTTTTGGGGGTTGCTGTTGTTTTCTGTATTTGTGTTTTATTTTATTATAAAAATGTTAACCGAAGAAAAGATGCCATTGATAAACACATAAAAATAGGGAACAATGCCACAGAGCATGTTGAATAATATAGGAAGTGTTCACATATACCAGAAAGTGAAAAGACAGGTCGCAAATCATCAAGTATATTATGATGCTATTTTTTTCATACAATTCAATGGCTTAATCATATTAAAAAGAGTTGTGCAATCATCACCACAATCAATTAGGGAACATCTTTTTTCATTTTTGTGCTCATTATCTTTAGCTCCCCATTTCCCCCACTTCTTCTGTCATAACCTTGAAAATTATTATTTACCTATCTTGGATTTCATATACAGAAAAAACCCCAAACAAGCAACCCCCCCCAAAAAAAATCCACCAACAAAAATAATAGAGAAAAACCTCAATCAAAAAGCAATCAGAAAATATTAATAACTAGAACAAATTTAAAATGAGTCCAAGGGAAGACAAAAGATAAGGTGGTAAAATGTAACCACATCTGCATTAATCACTTTCCAATGCTCCGATAGCAAAGCTAGTCACATCTGTGGTTAATAGTCAGGGGGTACTCAGCAGAGGCTTAATCTATGCGGGGACTCCGCAAATGGGTTTTGGGCTTTCACTGTCATCCCTAGCCTTCAGTAAGCTAGGTGCTCAGAATTTAAGCTCACATACCATTCCCTCCTTTGGATATGGATTTTATTATTGACAATCTTTGGAGCACACAGACTGGTGTGCTTCTTCCATGTGAACTTAGGTGGCATCTCACTTAGATGGCTGTTTCTTTTTTAAATTTATTTTTAAAAATCATTTTACTGGGGGCTCATACAACTCTTATCACAATCCATACATACATCACTTGTGTAAAGCACATCTGTACATTCATTGCCCTCATCATTCTCAAAACATGTGCTCTCCACTTAAGGCCCTGGAATCAGTTCCTCATTTTTTCCCCTTCCTCTGTGCTCCCCCCTCCCTCATGAGCCCTTGATAACTTATAAATTATTATTTTGTCATATCTTGCCCTGTCCGACGTCTCTCTTCACCCACTTTTCTGTTGCCTGTCCCCCAGGGAGGAGGTTTTATGTAGATCCTTATAATTGGTTCCCCCTTTCTACCCCACCCTCCCTCCACCCTCCTGGTATCGCCATTCTCAGCACTGGTCCTGAAGGGATCACGCATCCTGGATTCCCTGTGTTGCCAGTTCCTATCTGTACCAGTGCACATCCTCTGGTCTGATGGCTGTTTATTTTGCAACAAGTCTTTCACGCTCCAGATTCTTTTCTTTCTGATATCCAAGCACCATCTGATTTCTTCACCACACTTTGCTATAGCACCAACATCTTCAGTGATCTCTTCATGAAGGCAAGTATAGAGCAGGGCCATGGTATAAGAATAAATTATTTCTCACCCCCAGGCAGTCCTGGGGCTTTGGAGCTCGGCTCAAGGGGAGTCCCTCTGGGACATGGGGACACAGTGAGTGGTGTGACCCTTTGCTGGGCATGCCCACACAGTAGGGGATGCTGGGCCCCTCTAGGGTTTGCCGTATGGGCTCCAATACATTTCTTCCCTTTTGCTTAAAAAAATTAAATTAAATAAATTATTCCTAGGTTAGGGCTACTATTAAGTGAGACAGAAGCAAGACGGGGCTTTCTACTCCATTAACAGTTACAGTCTCAGAAACTCACGGGGATGGTTTGAGCCTGTCTTATAGGGTGCCTGTGAGTCAGCCTTGCCTTGATGGCATTCAATTTGGTTTTATTAAGTGAGATCTCGAAACCCATGAATATATCTATGATTTCCACATGCCCCTGGTTCACTTTAGAGACATCCTTATCATTTTATTGGGGAACATTATAAATCATTCCCATGGAGCATATCATAATTTTATTAATAGCATCATTAACTTAGCCAATGATACAGAATTTAACGTACTCGTGAATGCACAGTTTAAGAACTTAAGTGACTTGACACTGAAAACTAGGAGGGTTGGGGGTAGGGCAAGCCTTTTAATAACTCTCATTCACAGAGGGAGAATTGTGCCTGCTGGATTGACGTGTCATAACAAAGCCAAGGGAGTGTGAAAACAGCAGCTCTATGGTCGACATCAGCGGTCATCGATTCCCACTGCCATCAGGTTAATGCTAGCTCCTAGCGACCATACAGGACAAGGTAGAACTGCCCCTGTGGGTTTCCAAGACTAACTCCTTATGGGAGTATAAATGCCAGTCTTTCTTGAGCATAGCAGCAGATAGTGGTTTTGAACTGCTGACCTTGTGCTATGGAGTCCGAATTGGCTCATGGCGGTGAGAGAGACGTCAGGGCTCCTTTGTCATTTAGTAGGCACCATCCAAGGAAGCACTTTGAATCAAAGTCCAGTGACTTCCGAATCCATCACCTTGCATAGTCCTCATCTGCTTCTTCTCAGGGGGCTTCGGCTGTAAGACCACGGGAGTAGTTCCACTCCCTTCATCAGCTACAGGTGTGTTGAAGGTAAGGCCCAGCTCATTTAGAGGGCTCTCAAATTGGATCCTTCTTGTGCAGCCTATCTTTGATGTTGTGCACTTTGAAAGGGTAAAATCTCAAGTCCCGGTTATTTATAGTTCTTGGCCTGGTCACCAAGCGCCAGATAGCACCTAGGTCAAGGGTGCCCAATTAGCAGTATCATATGGGGGTATTTTTACCACTGGGGATCCATGATGAGTCATTTTCAGCATGTTTAACAATGGCAGGTTGCCCTGCCTGGTTTACCAACCAACAGAAGTGAAATCATCTTTTCCGAGACAGGCATGTTCCTCCCTGTTCACAGACACCGGCCTCCTGGCTCCTGTCCCCTTTCCCTCCGCCCCACACCCAGGCTGTGCCTCTGGAGTTAAATAAGGTTCACTAAGCACCCTTGTAGGGGTATGCTGATTTGAGGTGATCATAGAGCAATGTTATACAGCAGACATTGATTGGTCTTCTCCCGCTCCGCGGCAACATGAGAAACTGTCCGGAGCTGAGATGAGGTCTCCTCTGTTGAAGTGATTTTTAAGATCTCTGGTTCACCTTGTTGCTTAGGAGACTGGATTCGATGACATGAGCCGAGGACTGATGTCTGCCTGTCTTCTTGCTTATCCTTATAGTGGTCGCCTACGCTCTTTGTCTTTTTGTGATTGTCTACCTTCACTTAGCATCCTGGTTTCCAGGGCCACCTTGTCATGAGGGGCTTCGTCAGTGTTTCTTAGGGATGCATAGGATTCTGCTGTGTATGGACCATAGTTTCTTTATCCATTCTTCTGCCTTAGGGCTACTTCCAGCTTCTCGCTATTGCAACCTGCGACCTGCCAGGATCATGGGAGAGCATCGGCCCAGCAGAGGTATTGCTGGGTTGTATAGGGTTTCTAGTCCCAGTTGTTTTAAATAGTGCCATAAATCTGTACACCATGGTCATACGTATTTACAAGTCTATCCCTACTGTATAAGAGTCCCAATCTCTCAGCACCCACCCCGGCCCTTCTTGTTTTCTTTCCTTCTGTTTAAATGCGCTCTCTTCGTGGGAGTCAGATGGGAGATCATCCTCGCTTGGATTTGCCTTTCTCCTAGAGGCCTTGGCATTCAGGTTTGAGTTGTCCCTCTGCAGAAAATAATAAAACATCGGTCCTCTCCTAAATCTGCTACTTGGAACCATCTTTTCCGGCCTCCTCTAGCCTCTTCAGTTAACAGACAAACATCAACCCCTCTCGTTTTTTTTTCCAAGATGGCCATCTTGATGTTACAGTTCCACTCCCCATCTCCCTCCAAGTACTTCCCATAGTTTTCTACTTCTCTGCATCGCAAGCAAATTCCTGATCGCAGGACTACAAGTTGTTTACAAAGGGAGTCTTTTAAAACGAGCTTCCTAATCACAGGACTACAAGTTGTTTACAAAGGGAGTCTTTTAAAACCCGCACTTTCTTTGCTCACCAACAGAGGCAGTCCTGTCCACTGTCTTCGTTAGGTCAAGTTGCTGTCACAGTGTCCGACTGACTGGCTGCTCGTGCCATCCATTCTGACTCAGAGCAGCCCTGTGGGGGAGTGGAACTGCCCCAGGGGCTTTTCTGGCTGAAACCCTTACAGGTCCAGATCGTCAAGCACTTATACCATTGCACCACCATCGCTCTTTGACGACCAATTTATTCCCAACCAATTCCCAAATCTCCATTGACCTCCCACCTCAAAGAACCCAGCCCTAGTATTTTATACTAGACCTTCACATCTTCCATTACCTTCCCCTTCTTCTGGGGTGTGATGGGAAGCTAGCTAACTTGTTCTAGGAAATCCTCCCAGACATGTTAAGGGACCTCTCAGACCCTTCCACCCTTCTTTATGTGGAGTGTGTGTGTGTGTGTGTGTTGGGCTGGGACATCTGGGCAGCATTCCAGGGCACGTGGCCAGTCATCAACAACACTCATCCACATTATCTCCCCTTTCCCCACCAAAGACTTGCATCCTTGCATCAATTTCCCCACCAGCTTTTGGAATCATTCATCTGTCTGCTATGTTCAGCTGTATGTATAGCTCCGTGGAAATCTGTCGCTTATACATGTTTATCATTGTTTGGATTCATTTCTATTTCTTGTGGGTACAGTCCAATTTTTTGTGCCCACACGTGGGGATACATGGACCTATGGGGGTCTAGTTAGCAATGGCCCGGAATGAATATAATCATAATTGAACAGTTGCACATGTATACGTATGATAACTAGTTTAACAGTCAGGATTTCTATTTCGGGTCAGTGTATCAAAGGGGTGGTTTGCTTTGTACTAACCACACGTCAACCTAGTTTGGGGTTGTCAGCTGTGTCTCCCTTACAGATCACTCTGATGTCTGTGTAACAGTACTGTCCCACTTAGGTGGCCACACACCATGCTGAGCCCTGGCCTCTGGAGGCAATACTTGCACAAGAATGGCAAGGTTGAATGTATGCAGGCCCACTTCACCAAAGCAATCGCAGACTTTTCTAACGACTAGTTTGAAATCGCAAGCAGAAATTTTGAATCAGTAATTACATTTCACCCATTAACTGCCATATTTCTTTTATGATCACAAGCCCCAAGCTTTACTTTTACTGAAGTGCTTGGGCTAATTATGCCCCCCACCCCCCACCTCTCATGTTCTGGAATATGCACAATGACAAAGACCTCTTAAAACACTACCCCTGTCAAAGGACGTGGTGTGCTTCTATAAGACGAAGCATTGGGAAATAAGAAACCAAATGCATGGGGATTTATGTATCATCGATTTCCTTTAGTAGAAAACACATTCTCCTATTTTTCTCGTTATGTGTAGTGTGTGTGTGTGTGTGTGTGTGTGTGTGTGTGTCCGTGGTGGGGAGGGAGGCAGAGTGGGGGACGACATTCAAAGAAGACATTCAAGTGAATTCTGGCTCACAGTTGGTCATTTGAGACAAGGACTTCAATGAACTGAAGAGACGTTAGGAAACACTTCCCGGAGTTGGTATCCACTGGAGAGAACAAATTCGGGCGGAGTCCATCACCTTAGCGAGCTGCCTGGACAGAGAGCCGGGCGGGGGCTGGGCCAGGCGGTGGCAGTGACGCAGGGGTCCAGGAAACGCTCCCGGGAGCCGCTGCGGGGCAGGCTCCAGGGCCCCCCCGGCGGAGCTCCAGCCCGAGCCCGCCCCCACTCGACCCCCAGCTCGTCCTCGCCCAGGGAAGGGAGGCGCGACCGGCGATGGCTGCTCAGTCCTCTCCCAAGATTTAAAGCCGGCACGTTGGGCTCCCGAGGCCTTCGCTGGGATGCAAGGCAGCAAGGCGACCTCCTCCGGTTTGGGAGTTTGAGGAGCAGGGCTGGGACTTGGTGAGTTGGCTTTCAGCTCCTTTGGCAATGAAGTTGGTCTCCGAGGTGAACGCCCTGCGGGAAAACGTGGTGCGGGGAGGAGGGCTCCCCACCCCGTCCACCCACTTTGTCTTGCCTTGGTTTGCTGTAATTCCATGTCTCCCTTTGTTACGGAGTCCTTCCCCGGACCTCAAGGGGTGCGCACTCAGGCCCATGGACTTTTACAACCCGAGAGAGCCCGTTGCCTGCCCTAAAGGAATCTTGCCCGAACGGACTTTGCTCGAAAAAGGCAAATAAAGATCATCTGAGAATTGCAACTCTGCCCTAATCCCCGTCCCGTCTAGGAGGGTAACGGTTGCGCGTGTGCACGCATTGTCCCCAAGGGAGACGACGTGTCTGCAGAGCCGTTGTTCCGCGGGGAATTAATCATAGGTGGTCGAGCGTACGACGGAAAGCAAACTGCGGCCGGCTCTACGCCCCCGGGGCCCCGTCCCCTCGGGAGGGAGGCGGGAATGGAGGCCACCCTTCCGGATCGCTGACTGCGAGAAGTTGGAACCAACACGT
>NW_022108124.1:185881-211272 GCF_000313985.2 Echinops telfairi | reverse complement strand
CCCCAGTTCCTGGCTGAGATCCCCGCGGGGAGAAAGCTGGCCTTGGGTTGGGAATGAGGAAACCACACGTTACTCGCTGGGGAAAAGGACACAAGGAAGTGGGCAGCGGGGAGACCGGGAAATGACCTGGTCCGTAGCCGGGCCAGGGGGGTCTTTGTCACTTTTGTTTCCTGTGGCCTTTCAAAAGTTTACTTTGTATCCTGATGTGACAGGTAATTGCCTATTCGGATACCATATAGGGAAAAAGTAGCAACTGTTAGTCTGACGCTGACTACCCACCAAAAAACCCCACTGCGCCGAGTCGATTCTGACTCATGGTCACCCTATGTTAAGTGTAAGGTTTCTGAGGCTGCAAATCTTCACAAGTCTTTATGAGATGAGAAAGCCTCATCTTACTCCAGGGAGTGGCTGGTGGGTTTGAACTGCTGACCTTGCAGTTAGCAGTCCAGCAAGTAACCTATTACGCCACCAGGGCTCTTAAGTTTTTGCCCACTGTTGACGTGGAACGGATCGGGATTGTGCTAAAGAACACAAGTGGAACTGTGGAGGGCTGCGGGGTGTGGGTGGGGAGGTGGCAGAAGGGGGCTTGTAGCTCATCTATAGGATAAATTCTATGATGAAAGTTCGTCCCTTCGAAATGGATTTGCTCCTCTGTGCCTTTATTTTGGGAAACTTTCTTGGCCCCAATGGGAGATGGGAGAGTGATGGAGAAGCTGAAATTGACCCAGAAAAGAATGATTGAAAGTAGTTGTGTTACTACCTGGTGGCACCGGAAGGATCCCTCCCTGAACTTGCTGAAAGGATGAGTTGGTGAGTGGCAGCCAAGGTTGTGCTTTTTTGAAAGAAACTTACGGTGGGTTTTATGTTTTGTTATCAAGAGGAAGAACCTGCTTTTTAGGGCCAACCCTTCCAAAGCTTTTAAAGTAAGACAAATTCGAAACCAGAAAGGCTTTTGCTGTATACTTTAAAAGATCCCTCTATTCCCTGTTCCTTCTCCATCTCTTCCCCCACCCCTTGTCCCATAGGCACTCCATGACTAGTCACCGAATACACTGAGGATGGAGAGTCCCTGGGTAACACAAATGGTGTAGTGCTCAGCTACTATCCAAAAGGTTGTCAGTTTAAACCCACCCAGAGGCTCCTGGGAAGAAAGACCAGGTTGTTTGGTTCTGAAAGGTCCCAGGTATGCAAACCCGATGGGGAGCAAGCAGTACTACTGTGCACCCAGTAGGTCTCCATCACTGGAATAGATTCTTTGGCACCTGGTTTGGGTGTTCTTCAGTTTTACTCAGTCTCACCCATCTCAACTCATTGGGGCTCCCAGTGGGATTTTAAGTTGGGATGAGTACTGTATCAGGGAATTTCAAACTGGAAGTCAGGGGAGCTCTCCCTGCAGGGTGAGAGTGAGCAGGAAGCAAACAGAGCAGAGGGGGAGAGTGGAGGAGAAGCCAGGCAGGTTGTCACATTGGCCACAAAGAGTGGCAAAGAATTTTCAAAGTAAAATGTATGACCCAGAGAGCCCTGGTGGCATAGTGGATTAGAGGTTGGGTTGCTAACCACAAGGTCAGCAGTTTGAAACTACCAGCCACTCCTGGAGAAAAAGGTGAGACTTTCTACTCCCTGAAAGAGTTAACAGTTTCAGAAATTGAAAGGGGCAGTTCTCTGTCCTACCGGGTCACTATAAGTCAAACTAGACTCTATGGCAGCGAGTTTAATCTTGGATCAAGTAAAAGTGCCACATTATAGTTCCTTAAGTTGGAGATCAAATTTCCCTTTAAAAAAAAACAACCTCACTTATTCAAAATGGCGCGGTTGTAATGCTCAAATATAGAACAGTTTGAATAATAGATAACTCATGGGTTTTGAAATGGGTCATCTTTTTAAATGGGTCACTTTGGCACTTGGTAATTTTCAAATTGTCAAGGGTCAAGTTCTTTCCAAGGACCATCTGCACTAGAATCTAAGTAACAGGGCAATAGCTAGTGATTAGAAAGTGGAAGAAACGGAGATGAAAATGTCCCTCTCTCCATATGCCATAATGTTCCTTTCGTTTCGGGAGTTTTATAGATGCTCAATCGTTCTACAACTTACTGGTAGTGCTTTAACTGATTAAATTCATAATTTGCTGGATCTTATAATCTTATACCTATTTCATCTTCATCGAATGTTTATGAGAACCACATTCTTCTCTGTCAAGATAACTTATTCAAGATCATGTTCAATCAATTAAGATTGTTGTGTTAGGTGCTATCAAGTTGGTTGACTCATAGTGACCCCATCCCCAACTAAACCCCTAATAAATGCCAACCATCTACTAAATAAACCATCATGGCACAAAGATAGAAAGAAACTAGCACACATTGAACACCTCTTCTGAACTACATATTGTCACGAAATGATCTCAAATGGTCCTCAGAACCCTGTGGTACGTGGTTCCTAGATGAGCCAAGCTCATGTGATTTGGAAGAAGAGCTGGGCTATCAATACTTTTGGTTCACATTTTGAGAGGTGGTTTTTCCGTCTCTCCTTTTGCCCCGCCTCTGTCATTTCCAGGATCCAGCTGGCACCAGAGTATTCTCTTCTCACTGGTAGAGGAGCTACACTTGAGACCTCCTCTGGAGTCTTCACTGCACCCTGCGTGTAGCAGTGCACCCTGCGTTTTCACTGCATTCTGCGTGTGGCCTGCTGCACAGTATGTGACGGGTAAGCGCTCAGTAAGTGGTAGTTGAATGATCATAAATGGTGACTGACCAATGGAGACAAAGATACCTTATGTGCTATACACACTTTTAGTTGCTGGGCTCTGTGATGTAAAACTTAAATGAATGCTAACTTGTTGCTAATTGTGATGTGCAGAACAGGGCATTGGGACTACCATTGGACCACGGGTGTCACCTGCTGGACTCCTTAGTTGGGGATCCAGTTTGCACATCATCCTTTGACCTCAGCTCGCCTCTCTGTTCTACTCACATTACCCTCACTCAGTTTCTTGGTGTTCTCCACTTGAGCTACAACTGATTTCTGTTACATGCTTCCAACAGTCCTGGGATGCTCTCTCCTGGACTGTCTTTTTCCTTGTTCCCTGCACCTGACCCTTCCAAACCAGCCACCTGTCCCTCGTTCCTTTCTCACTCTCTGAATTGTCATCTTCTCCTCTCCTCCTCAAACCATGCCCTCCTTCTCCCCATTATTCTGGGGTCCTGCTCAGTATAGAGCCCTGATTTCCATCTCCCTCCCCTTCCACACACTCATCTTCTTCATGCAACACCTTGTTAGTTGAAGGGTTCCCAACATCAGGTGGATGGATGAATTGTATACTGTTCTCACCTCCCTCAGTCCCCCCAGCCCCCGACGACATACATTTCTAATGCACCTCGGTTGATTTTTTTTTTTTTCTGAGACAAAGCCATCCCAAGAAATCTCAAGAATGTTTAAACAATTCTAGTTTGAGAACACACTGGTCTGTTAGTAACCCAGATAAAGCAGTCATTGTGTCTGAACATGACTAGCAGGGGTGGGGCTGGGAGTGGTGGCGACTGTCAGCATGTTCAGACCATTTTAAAGGGGTGTGTGCGCATTTTAATGATTTATAGATGATATTATTCGACTGTGTTTGGGGACATATCGAGGTTCCCCTTTAACAAGGTTTAAGCAGATTGTTCTGGGCTGCTGCTTACGGCTTTACAATGGGTCAGCATGCTCATTGTTTCCATTCTGCTTGTTCTGTTTCCATTGATCTAGCCTCCCCTCTCCCCCTTGCCTTCTCATCTTTGTTTCTGGGTAACTGTTGACTAGTCTTAGTTCATTGTTTAATGGAGCACACTACTTGTAAAGGATACTGTTGTTTTTTTTTAATGATAATTCAGTTGAAAGGTGCCTTGTAGAAATCACTTCAATTCCAAGTTCAAAGAGTATGCTAGGGTGGCAGTTGCAGGGGCTCCTCACGTGTCTAGTAGGTCTGACTGCTTTTAGAAATTTGAGTTTTATTCCATATTTTTCTTTCATTCTGTCCAGAACCTTCTATTGTGTCTCTGGTCCCAAAGGTTGGTCATGGGAGCTCGGCACCATCTAGTTCTTTTGGTGTTCCTGTGGGTTGTTAGTTTTGTGGATAGGTTTCTTCTTTGATCCTTTGACTTCCCTTATTCTCTTTTGCTCCATTTGAGACTAGTAGTTGTGTCTTAGATGGCTGTTTACAAACTCTTAAGACTCTAGACATTACTCGTTAAACTTGGAGTAGATTTTTGTGTGTGTGTGAACTGTGATATGCCAATTGGCCATGTTGTCGCCCAAGATTATGGTCCCTAATCTTTTGTCCCAGTAAATCTACCCTGAGAGTGGTTTGGATCTGTCAAGAGAGCCTCCAGAGATGTTGCCCCTATGTGGTTTATTGTAGATATATTTAAAGGATACACAAATGTGTAGATATGCCTACAGATACATATACACGAGTATGCATTTAATCACATATGCTTTTCTATACAAAGGAGTCCTGGTGGCATAGTAGTTATGAGTTGGGCTACTAACCGCCAGGTTGGCAGTTCAAAACCACCAACCATTCCTTGGGTGCAAGATGGGGCTTTTTAGTTCCGTAAAGAGTTAGTCTCAGAAACTCACAAGGGCAGTTCTACCATGTCTTTTAGGACTGCTATAAGTCGGCATTGCCTTGATGGCATTGAGTTTGTTTTTTTTTAATTTGCCTTTCCATACACATATATGCATCTGTATCTACCTACATATCCTTACAACATATGCTTATTGATTTAACTTGCTGCAAAATTGTTATTAGTTACAGCATTTGCCCAAATGGCTCCCTTTCTTCATGTGCTTCTTATTGTCTTCATTCACTTTGTGCCAATTTCACTCATATTTGGGATTGTCTTTCCCATCACCAAAAGTGACCAGTGTCTACTCCCTAGAAAGTGATTTCTTCCTTCTATTCTTGGAAACCATCAAAGAACTTGTATCTATTCTTTTCTTCCCATCGGGAAACCATATAGCATTAGCCTTTTTCTTGATTGGTTTATCTCACTCAGCACCATCTCCTCCAGATTCATGCATGATATAAGATGTTTAGCACTCTCCTTAGTACTCTTTATAATTGCATATTACTCTATTGTATGTGTTACAGCTTGTTTATCGATCATCAATTGATAGGCGCTTAAACTGTTTCCATATTTTTGCATTTGTGATTATTGCTATTATGAACATAGGTGTACACTGGTCTCGTATCTCTAGGACATATACCTAAAGAAGGGACTGCCTGATCATAGGCATTTCTATCTCTAGCCTTTTGAGTAAGTGACATACTGTTTTCTGTAGAGGCTGTACCATTTTACAATTGCAGTATTAACGTGTATGGTTTCCAGCTCCCTGCCCCCCAATTTCTGCAGCATTGATATTTTCTGGGTTTTTTTTATCATGATCATTTTTGCAGGAGTGAGATGATATCTTATTGTAGTTTTGATTTGCATCTCTCTAATGGCTCACGATCATGAGTGTCTTTCCATATATTTGTTTGCATGAATTTCTTCTTCGGTGAAGTGTCTGTTCATGTTCTATACCTTTTTTGTTATTGTTAACTGAATTGTGTTTTGTTGCATCATTGAATTGTTCTGCATATTTTAGTGAATAAACTCATATCAGCTAAAATCTTTGTTGCCAAAGATTTTCCCCTCATCTGAGTTTTTTTTTACTCTCTCGGGCAAAGAATTAGGAGATCATAAGTATTTTCATTTTTAGGAGGTCCCTGTTACCTGATTTATCTTCTGTTGTTTTTTGCATTTTTCAAATTTTGTGTGATAGATCCTGTATGGCAAAAGTTAGGTTGCCTAGGTTTGCCCCAGGTTATTTTCCAGGAAGTTGATAGTTTTAGTTTTGACATTTAGGTCTTGATGCATTCTGAGGTAGTTTGAGGACATGGTGTGAGGTATGGATCCTGGATCATTTTTTATGCATATGGACATCCACTTTTGCCAGCACCGTTTGTGAAAGAGATTATTTCTGCCCCCACTGAATGGCCTCTGACCCTTTGATGAAGATCAACGGCCCGCAGATGGGTTTATCTCTGGGTTTTCAATCCTCTTTATTGGTCTGCGTGCTTGTCATTGAACCAGAACCTGAACTTGGCTCCTCCGATTGCTGTGACAGTTGCAGTAAGGCCCCCCACATTTTTGCTTGTTTTTCAGCATTGTTCTAGCTATTTGGGGGAGTCCCTTTTCCCATTCCATATCAAATTGGATATTGAATTTTTATCATTTCATTAAAGCGTGTTGTTGGGGTTTGCACTGTTATCTATAGATCACGCTGGGTAGTATTGACTTTTGCACAATGTTCATTCTTCTATATTTGGGCATTTCTGTAGTTCTCTTTTAGTTTCTTGCCCATAGTGTCTTGCAAAATTTTGTTTTCCTTGCGAGAGCGATACATTTTAAGCAATAACATTTATTCTTTTTTTTTTCTTCATTTATTCTTATTGAGGGGGGAACTGGTACTTTGGTTCATCCATGAAGCAGCCAAATTGGGATGGAGCACGACCTATCTTGTGTGCTATTTTATGAGTTGACTTTGCATTTTTCTTCAAAAGTTCCAGCTTTACACATGTGTGTTTTAATACTAGCTTTTAATGACAGCTTTCCCGGGGCCAGGTGTGTCTGTGTTATACAACTTCTTTACTTTTGTTTTATGGAATATATGTATGAAACATCCTAACTGAATCCGATACTTAACATTTCCCTCGATTCTCCTTCCCATCCCGCCTTCCGCCCTCCATCTCGCTTTCTTTCATAAATCTCCTCTTTGGCCACTTCGGAGTTCATTTTCTAGGTCCTTCAGTCTTTGTGGAGGAGAGACTCCAATCATGAGATTCATTTTGTCTGCTGTCTGGTAAAGCGGTGTCCGGGCTATCCGAACCAAATAAGAAAAGGGAGGGCGATTTAAGGCTAAGGATTAGGAAACGGGTATGGTCCTAAAATCAGAACCAGTGCTGAGCAGAATGCACATGGTAGCTCAACATCAATTAGACAGAGAAGCAAATGCATTGCTTCCTCGGGCTGCTTCTTGTCCCTGTGTCACCCTACCCCGCTTCCTGACCTGAGGGACAGGGAGAAAGGACTTAGGTGCCCAGGGAGGGACAGAACTGGGCAGTCTCTTCTGCGCTGCCATGGGTTTGGGATTTAGGTGAGGACACGGTTCATCAGTACCTTTGTGCCTCAGGACCCCCTTCTACAATATGAGGGTGATCCTTTTCCCTGCTAGGCCTGAAGAGTCTACATAGGTGTGCGTCAGAAGTGTGTCCGTGCCCGGGAAACCCCTGTGTGTTCGCAGTGCTGGAGCGGTCCACAGAAGGAGTTGTTCCAGTGGACAAAAGTAACAAAGCCTTCTGACTTGTATTGAGAAGAGCAAGCAGCCCCATTGACCCAGACAGCTGTGCTGCTGGACCGAAGACCAAAGGCACAGCTTAGAAAAGCAAACGTCTGTGCTCGCTGACATCTGCTTTCCATTTCATCTCTTATTTGTTGAAATTCTGCATCATCTAAACTAGTACTGGGCAGATCCTGGGCATCATTCAAGGAGCCCTGATAATGTCATGGGCTACATGTTGAACTGTTAAGTGCAAGGTCAGCAGTTCAAAACCACCAGATACTGTGTGGGAAAGGGATGAGGCTTTCTACTCCCACCCATTTACCCAGAATTCTCCGGGGTCTTGCTTTTGTTTTGGCTGCCAACAAACGAGATGATGATTTCATTGTTGACCCGTGGATCCATCTAGATTCTCAAATCCGCAGGGCACAATCCAGATAGACAGGGTTCCAGAAATCTCTTTAGGAAATGGCAAGCAGCATTCGGGGGTGAAAAACAGAACACAGAAATCAGCCTAATAACAAAGGCTCCTGTTGTTTTTGTGGCCTTTTGTTTCAGGTGTGTTTGCAGGCAGGTCTCTTTTCTCTG
Source organism: Echinops telfairi (assembly GCF_000313985.2). Lineage (NCBI taxonomy): Eukaryota > Metazoa > Chordata > Mammalia > Afrosoricida > Tenrecidae > Echinops > Echinops telfairi. The sequence continues at coordinate 203,325 of NW_022108124.1, read as the reverse complement.
TGAGCCAGGAGGGGCAGCCATGGCTAAGAATGCCAGGCGCTGTGAGCGGGAGGGTGAGGGCACGTGTCAGGCAGCTGCCCAGTGGGAGCTTCTCATGGGGAGGATGCTGTGGTGGCTTCTCCTGCCATCCTGACGGTGCGAGGCAGACAGAAGACAGGAGTGAACGGGTCCAGGAGACTGAAGTAGGAAGAGGAGGACAATGGTGTCCGATGCGAAGGCATTTGTGTCAGAAAGGTGAGTGGGGAAACAACAAAGATGAGATTCCTGGATGGATGAGGGCATTTGAGGCAAGAGTTTCTAAATGCACCCGGAGAGGCTGAGGTGGAAGAGTGGGTGTGTTGGGTGTGGTGGCATGGAAGATTCCCGAGGAAACGCAGTGAATGCATGTAGACAGTGTTCTGGAGTGGTTCTGGAGTGATTGTGGGATAGGTAACATGTGCGAAGTGGATATTTACATAGTGTGATGTGCTTTTCCTTAGACTTGCAAATGCCATATGCCTACTCAATAAAATTGAATAATACAGTTTCCTTCATACGTGACAGTCATGGCCAGAGACCGTGGCCTGGAAACATCAGATGGGAACAAAAACATACATGTTACAGTGTCAGCCCACCCCTCTTTCTCTAGTTAACTGCCCTCAGCCTGCAGGTCTCAGGTTCAGTGTTAATTTGTGTGGAAGATGCCTTTTCCATCCTCGACTTCCACCTTCAAAGGGGTCCACCTTAGACACTCCTGTGGCGGCTCCCAGGACAAGAGGAATGATTGGGTCCCTGTCTGTTGTCCATGATCTATGACAAGAACCGTGTTTGTCCTCTTTCCCAATGACCTCCCCCTCTTTAAATTTTCTGATGAAATAGTCCTTCAAAATAGTTTCCCCTTTCCCTGGAGTTTATTTCTCCCTCAGCCTCTGCTTATCGCTGACCCCTGAGAGCCCATAGGTGATGTGGGGCATCTCCATACCCCTAGCTCAACTGGGATCTTTAACCCTCTCGAAGGCCGGTCTTCGATCAGCAACTGGATTTTGCTAACATCTTGTCTCTCGACACCTTTGAGACAGCACAGAGCGAAAACTTGCGCCTGCTTCTAACTCAGGAAATCAGGTTTTCCTCCTCCATCAGTATTGTTTGAAATTAAGGTTCTCTCCCTTCCTCTGCGTTCTTCCTCCTCCTCCTCCTCCTCCTCCTCCTCCCTTTGACACTGCTGAGGTTTACCAAGCTTCTTTATCCGTTCTTCCTCCCTCCTCACAGCAACCTGGCCTTTCTCACGCCCTGGGTCGACACAGGCCTCCTGGTCGCCAGGCCTGCTCCCCGCTGCTACATTGATTCCCTTTGCTCAAGCCTGGTGAAGATGGAGCAAGCCTACCACCATTAACAATGAAACCAGACCACCTGCCACTTCCTGCTGTCCCTGCTCCCCACGAAGGCCACATCGCCTGATAATCAATATTGCCCACAAGACGCCGCCAACCTCCCTGCTTTCAGATAGCCACCTGCTCGCAAATACGTATTGGCGGGTGCCACTGAGTGGATTAGGACGTGGAGTGACCCGCCCCGTGGAAAAGCCGAATTTGCATGGCTGCACTTCCGCAGTTTTTTTCCTTGCCTCAAACAAAGATTGCCCGAGCTTTCCAGAACCCCCTGACTCCTCCCACCCGAAATCATCTCCTTCCTCCAGGGACACTCCTCCCATGCCCGGAATCCGTCTCACCCCATTTAATGCCGCCGACACCCTGCTGTACCTTAGCAGGCAGGTGGTGCTGACTGTTGGTACTTTAGACTTGACTCCACCTACGCCAACCCTAGGAGGCCGGAGACACCGTGACGTCATGATTTCCCTCCCTGCCTCCTCTAAGTCAGTACTTGCCACGGAAATGTTCTCTGAGGTTACTGGCCGGGTGGGAACCCTGGAAACAGTAAACTTCTCAATGCAAATGCAGACCCAGACAGCTTAAAAAATGTCAACACACGGTTGGTTTAGAAGGAGCCCTGGGCACAGGGGGGAAGCACTGGACTGCTCACTGATGGGTTGGCAGAGGGAGCCCACCCATCGCTCTGGGGAAAGATGGGGTAGTCGGCTTCCATAAAGATTAGGGCCGTGGGACCCAGTGGGATTCTCCTGGGCTCACTAGAGCCACTGTGGGTCCAAAGAGGCCTGCTGGCAGTGTAGTAGGTGGCTGGTTGATTTTGCAAATATTTTAGGATCCCGAAGTAACCTCTACAACGAAACAGGGTTTCAGCAGGCCTGGACAGGAAAGAGGAGTCATCATTATAGGGAAACGATAGCCAGAGGCCCCAAGGCTGGTTTCTCCAGACACGATTTAATGAGCTTTTTTGTGAAGTAACAAAAAACCCTTACATCACGCAGAAGGACGGCTCTCAGACAGAAGAATATGTGGTGTGGGAGTCTCTCAGGTTCCCCCTGACGTTTCCACCCCTCCATTCTTCGGCCCACTTCTACCCAGTAGGAACAAGGAACACTGACGCCGAGTCCCCTTCCCCAGACCAGATGAAAGCAAGCCCAAGCTGGGCTCCAACTCGTTGCTGATTTTCCAGCCAGCAGTTCTTTGCACTGTTCTCTCCTATGCGCTTTCCTGCTTTGCATTTTCAGCAGGCCGGGAGTCATCTATCATTTTTCATTTCCCCTCAGCTGCATGGCATTGGGCTTAGCCACAATCTGCAGATTAAACCGCTAGACCCGACTGAGGGGAAGGTTGCCTGCGGTCACACAATGCCGCTGGCCCCACTCGGGGACAGCCCTGGAGTTTCCAGTCTGCTGGCCAGTGGCTGAGTGAGTGACAGGCACACAAAGAGCCCGTACCCACCGCGGCTGGGTGGAGGGTCTGCTGAGCTCGACCTTCGTTCCGGGATGGTTGTGTTTCCTGGAAGGCCTAACCTCCTCTTTCAGTAGATCAGGCAGCCTGTGGGCTGCTGGCCAATCCCTCTCCTGCCTTTGAATGTGGAAGCTCACAGACATTGTGCAGAACCACAGGAGAGAGCGCCCGGCCATTGGTTGGTGTCTCCAGCAGGAAAGCCAGCGCAGGCGCAGCATTGTTTCCTTGTAGTTGATGCATGTGGCAGGAGGGTGGGCACTTCTGCTTTTGTCTGAGACCCTCTGGTGAGTGCTGTTGAATGGGGGTGGGGGGCATAATGTGACTATTGCTGTAAGAGAGAAGCTGTTCCTCTCATCAGGCAGCACCACCAGTGAGGGTTGGTTATAGCTGATGGAAACACTGCCTGAACAGTTCAAGCCGCCGAGGGCAGAGAAACTTCAGCCTCGGAACTTCTTGTGCCATCACCCACTGCCCCCGAGTGGATTCTGACTCAGATCCACCTTAAGTAGGGGTTCCAAGACTGTCCATCTTCTCCGAGCAGACAGCCTCATCTTTCTCCTGGGCAGCAGACAGTGGGTTTGAACCGCCGATGCTGAGGTTAGCAGCCCAACATCTAACGCACAGCGCCACCCATGTGCTCTACAGAACCCAAATACGTCATTGGGATCGTTGGCTTCATGTGAAATGGGTTGTCCCGGTTCCGGAAAAATGTTTTGACTCTCGAGGACAATTTAAAAAATAATAATACAGGAAACTAAACTAAACCGGTGATGTGTCGAGGAGAAGTAGGTAAAATTAATGCTACGGCGCTGGCAGCCACAGCACCCCGGCCTAAGGAGTCCTAGGCCCTGATTCTTCTTGGAGATAACTCGTGCGGTCGGTTAGGCGAGCCCACACTTGGATGCTGAAGGAGATGACAGAGTCAGGACGTGCCCACCGATCGGGTGTGGAGGTGTGAGTTGAACTGGCAGTGTGGCACAGTGCCCAGAAAACGGGAAGCTGGTCTTTCCTGGGAGCCATCAGGCTTCAAAGGTTACTCTCCTCTGTTTCCTTCTCGAGGTCTGTTGGAGTGGAAAGGGCAGAATCGTTTCAAGAGCCTTCTTTTAGCTCTTAAACACGCCTGCGGTCTTAAAGATCTTCCACCTCAGCCTTCTGCTCCCTCCGTTGAAGCCTCAGCGGCTCCCTGGTGCAGGCAGAGTGGGATTTCCGTCTCGATGCCTTGCTGAGCAGTGTTGCAAGGCGGAGAGGACGTGGTCTTCCTGAATGAAAGCACAGTGGAGGGGAGGCAGATACCACCCGCAGAAGCGGGGGCCTCCTGCTGCCTTCCTCGTCCTACCTAGCCTGTCGGGGCCAGAAACAATGGCCGACTCAAGAGGGAAGGACGGATGCTTCCCCACCTCCTTCCGACAACAGCATTTCTTGCCTTTTGAACAGTGAAGACCATTAAAAAGCAAAACAACATTACAGTCCACACACGCGGTGCTCTCAGTGCAGTCTGCTCTTCTCTAGTCTGTCTGTCCTTTCTTAAAAATGCTGGTGGTGACTTCCGGCCTGGAGCGTGCAGTTTTAAAAAATCTTACCCTAGAACAGCGGTTCTCAACTTGTGGGTCGTGACCCCTTTGGGGGTCAAATGACCCTTCCACAGGGGTCGCCCAGTTCCTAAAGGAAATAATTTTGTGGTTGGGGGTCACCACCACAAGAGGAGCTGTACAAAAGGGTCGCTGCATGAGGAAGGCTGAGAACCCTGCCCTAGATGGTAAAGCACTACCTGACGTGATTAACTGTAGACAATGTCTTGGTGGAGCCTGGCTCTAATCGCTGGCCTTCTTGATGCTTTTGCATGTCTGGCCTTGGTGTGACCCCAGCGAGGGAGAAATACAGGGGGTCCTGAGCCCTGAGGTGGGAAGGAGGTTTCACAGCCACTTGGGCACACTGTCTGTGTCTACCTGGCTTTACGTCTCGGCCAGCGTGTTTGTGTGTGTGTCTTGGTGAGATTTGAAGACAGGAACTCTGGACATAAAACCAAGACCTGTGCTTGCCCTGGGACTTGTGATGTGGGCTCGGCTATCACGCCCATCTGGACTGTGTGCACCTTGCTGACTGAGGATGGTGTTGCCCCTTTCAGGTGTCTAGATAGCTCTGGAGATGGCTGTGTTGGTGGTCCCTGGTGTTTTCCGTGTGCACACTGGGGTGCAGTCTGGGAAAGGTGGCCGCTCCTATCTCCTCTGGGGGAAGAAATGGAAGCCTCGTCTTGAGGTGGCATCTGGCTGGGCATCTGCTCTCTCCCTAGTTCTCCTTGAGTGACTAGCCCCAGAATGATCTTTTACCCCAACAGTGGGCAAACACGTACTGTGCTGACCGAGGTGCTGAGAGTTTACCTATAGCGTCTTGCCCCCCATGCAAGCTCACATTTCAGTTGAGGGAGGCAGTTAAATAAAGGCTCAGTACGGAGAGACGGGCATGGAAGGTGCTTTGGCAGTACCAATGAGAAACATGGCTTGGGGTGGGGCTGGAGTGACCCAACACTGACTTCTTAGGGGAGGGTGCCTGGAGAACTTAGGATGAGAACTTGGGAGACAGGGGAGGCTGCAGTAGACACAGGGCTGTGCTTTCCACCAAAAAAAAAAAAAATTGGTTTTATCGAATGATGTAATGGAGCCCCTAAGAAAGCAGATCCCACAGGGTCCTGTCTACCTCTCTCAATCGTGACACAGGCCTCACTTGCCGCTAACCAGTGAGGAAAAAGCTCAGGTAGCACTGCATTCAGATCGGAGCTTTAATCTTGGAGGTAGGTGGGTGGGTGGGGGGAGGGCTGGCCGATTGGTTGGCTATGCTAGTTCCTGGGAGACGGGTTGGTGCCAGGGGTGAAGAGAGACCGATAGGAAACAAGAAGCGATCCATAGCTGGGTTGGGGACTCATGGCGAGGCAGTGTTTGAGATTTATAGTTGAGAGGCACAAAGTGCCATCAGGCACGGCTACCGTCAACAGGGAAATAGCAGATTGGGGGACAAAGTCGTAGAGTAGGTTCGAATGGAGATTTCAGTCATCCCTGTGTGCTAGGTAATCAGCTGTCTACCTGGGAGTACACATCTATGTACGTTTCCACTTAATGTGCACGAGGACTTTCCAAGGCACCATCTCAGGTCTTCAGGTGTCTGGCTTAGAAGCCTGCACGATTCAGCACAGCAAGGAGTGGAGTCGTACGTGACTGAGGCATGACTGCTGTCCAAATGGCCCGACCACAAATAGAGTCTTTGCTGGCTGCGGCGTCCCGGCTCTGCATATGTGACATCTGAGACACTTGTGGAGTTTCCAAATGAAACGTCACAGAGATAGATCAGAGGCTTATGACAATAGTTTTAGCCAGAGAGTTCATTTTTCACTCCAGACTACTCTTACTGTACAGCCCGAACAAACTCTTCTGCATTAGTCCTGAGCTCTCCACCTCTTCCTCTCCCACGCCCTGTGGGCTCCCCTCCACGATGGCCTCCCCCAAGCACGTGGGGGAGTGCTCTGCACACTCCACGTAAGTGGGGCGATCTCACATTGGGCTTGCTGTGCCTGGCTGAGTTCACTGAGCTTGATGTGTTCAAAGTTCCATCTGGGACCTTTCTATCTCTTTTGCATTATGTCTTTGGAAGCATGGAAGCATATCTCAACGCCTTGGTTTTGAACTTTGACTTAAAAAAATCTTATGCCAGAGGCAGATTTTAATACTTCATTTTTTTTTTTATTGCCACGAGCTTTCTTTCATCTTGAACTGTACACCAAACCCAACCCTAAGGGGCAGTTTCCTGTGGGTTTCCGAGACGTTATCGTTATGGGAGTAGGTAGCCTCAGCTGTCTCCCGTGCAGTGACTGGTGGGTTTGAACCATCAACCCCTCTTCACTGCCGGATCCTTAGCCCACGGTACCACCAGGGCTCCTTGAACTATATGAAGAGGGCTTCAGAAAGGTCATGGGAAGATTCTGTTGTCCCTTACTTCCGTCTTCTGACAAACTTTTCGAAGTCCTCCTGCATAGCCACTTTCATATTGACTATGTCCAAGCCAAAGATATCCATGGGTAGGTCCAATTGAAAAAGATGATCCATGGGCGTATACGAGGATCGCTTCTATGGAGCACCTGCCCTATGATTTTACTGTTTTAGAATTAGGCTGAGAGGGGAAAAGAAACTCTGTATTCTTAATGGCATGATAGCATAGACAGGATAGAGTAGTTCTGTCACATTCCCTTTGGCGTAGTGGTTAAGCAATGGGCTGCTAACTGCAAGGCCAGCAGTTCAGAACCACCAGACTCTCTGAGGGAGAAAGACTAGGCTTTCTACTCCCGTAAAGAGTTACAGTCTTAACCGCACAGGGGCAATTCTACCCTGCTCTGTAGGGTCGCTATGGGTCAGCATTGACCCCCAAACAATAGTATGTTTCCTTAAAAATGTAGGCAACAGTCTGAGTCTGATAAATACCAATCGCCTCGTTTGTCCAGGTCACTCAGGGTACGTCTGACTTTTCAAGGATTTCAAAGCAGTTTGTTTCTTTGGGGGAAACTAACCCATGGCTTTCACTTTTTCTCTTTATGACGTCAGTAGGTCTCCGCTGGCGTTTCTGACGGAGGCAGGCAGGACTGCATGAGGCTGATTGCCGAACTCAAGGAAGGACGCCGGTGTGGAGGAACCTGGATGAGCCCGTGGCTACGCTCCACGCCGTGTTCCCCAACGTGTGAATTAAGACACTCCTTTTCCCGTGTTAATGATCAGTCTGTATTACCATGGACATCTGTTCAAAAGAACACCCAGCTCTGTGGTCTCAGAGAGGCAGGTGCCCCTGTAAAACTGGTCCTGAGTAAGAGGAGACCCGAACGGACTCCAGGATGTTTGCTAGTAACCGGAGAGTCAAAAAATGGCAGTTTGTTCAGATATTTGCCACTTGTTTTATACTAAGCCTCATGGTTTATTGGAGCCCATATGCTAATCCCGTCGTGAGCCACATGAAGTCCTACTCATACAGATACCTCATCAATAGTTACGACTTTGTCACCAACTCCCTGTCTGTGAACCGCAGCTCGGAGGACGCCCGGGGCTTCCAGTACTTGATTAACCACGAGGACAAGTGTCAGGGCCAGGACGTCCTCCTCTTGCTGTTTGTTAAGACAGCGCCCGAGAACTATAAACGCCGCTCTGCGATCAGGAAAACGTGGGGCAGTGAGGCGTATGCTCGGTCTCAGTTGAATGCCAACATCAAAACTCTGTTTGCCCTGGGGACGCCCCCTAATCCGCTGGAGAGAGACGAACTGCAAAGAAAACTGATTTGGGAAGATAAACTATACAATGATCTCATCCAGCAAGACTTTGCCGATTCCTTCTACAACCTGACTGTGAAGTTACTTCTGCAGTTCAGCTGGGCAAACACATTCTGTCCGCAGGCCAGATTCTTTATGACTGCTGATGATGACATATTTATCCACATGCCAAATCTGGTTGAGTACCTTCAAGGGTTAGCCCAAATTGGCGTCCAAGACTTTTGGATTGGTCGTGTCCATCGAGGTGCCCCTCCCATCCGAGACAAAAGGAGCAAATACTATGTCTCCTATGAAATGTACCAGTGGCCGGCCTACCCTGACTACACGGCTGGTGCGGCCTATGTGATCTCCAGGGACGTGGCCGCCAGAGTCTATGAGGCTTCGCTGACCCTCAACTCGAGTCTGTATATAGATGACGTGTTCATGGGCCTCTGTGCCAATAAAGTGGGGATCGCACCCCAATACCATGTGTTCTTTTCTGGGGAAGGGAAAACTCCCTATCACCCGTGCATATATGATAAAATGATGACGTCTCACGGACACGTACAAGACCTCCAGACCCTTTGGAAGGACGCTACAGATCCTAAAGTCAAGACGATTTCAAAGGGTTTCTTTGGTGAACTATACTGTCGAGTCATTAAGATCGCTCTCCTTTGCAAACTGCGATATACAAACACTTACCCTTGCAGTGCTGCATTCGTCTAACGGTACTTGAACGTGGTCTGTTTTCACTGTCACTGAGCCAAACCCGCTGGGAACACTTGGAAATGTGTGTCTGTGCCTGAAGTAAGATGCCTATGGAAGACAACGAAATATTTTGAAAGCCTTGTCGCTCAGAATGTTTCTTTGATTCGAGAAGCCAGTCCATGTAACTTTCTTACTTTGTGGCCTAGATTCATTCCAAGGAGGTTGTATTTTGAAAAGGTTTATATTTTTCATGAAAAGCAACAATAAAGTGACGTTCCGGTCCTCACTTAATGCCAATGAGCATTTGTAGTGTTAGACAGCTGCGTTGGGGAAATACCAGGTGGAATGATAGTGTAGTACATTTCGGAGATACGATGTATTGTTGGTCCAGGTATGCAAGCTAACTTCTATTACAGGGCGCTGGGCATAGGAGTGTTAGCATGGGAGAAAGTACATGAATCTGCTCAAAGAAACACTCTTATTATTAAGAGGAGATTCAGAAACGTGTATGCATTTTATTACCAACAGCCAAGTCACTTATATTGTCACATCCATGTAGCTCTTGTACCGAGATAGTGTTGGAGTTGTTGACATTTGTATGTGTATCCTTTTTTCAAAGTTCAGTGGCAAATGTCATTAACTCTGCCTTAATTGGGTGTCTGCATGGCTTTTTTTGTATATTAGAAGATGACATAGAATTTGATGTTTGTTACCTATAACACTCTTCCCTTGGGAGAAATCAGTGTTAATTAAGATAAGTTGATTTTAACTTAGTGCATTTTCAACTGGTTTTTAAATGTCCAAAATTGGTCCACGTTTCAGGTAATCATTTTCAGTTCAGTTTGCATATTAGAATATGATCATGGAAAAGGCTTTGAAAGAAAAGACCACATTAAAAACTGCTTTTTCTACATCATAAGAGAAAAAAATTCTTTGTGCCTAAATCATTGTAAGGATTACTAACAGTAGCTCACCCATCCCCAGCATGGCCTCATAAACTATAATACTTTGCTCCAGGTTCAGATTTTTTTCACTGAGAGCATTAAGTTCAAATTCAAAGCCACAGTGTCTTTCTAAGAGCCACCCTTTCCTCAAAGTAACCATAATAGGGGACCTTCAACTTTCAAATATTTTCGAGGAGGAAGTAGAATGCTAGGGGAGACCAGAGTCCCCAGAGTGAGACCCTCGGTGTTTGTCAAACGACAGACCCACACACTCCCAAGAGAGGGGGCTGGGGTCTAATGAGTAAGTCGTACCAGATAAAAACATGGTCCGGGTGCCAAGAACCCTGCCTCCCTGTCAGAAAGAATTGCTGTTTGGAGGGCGGGAGAAAGGCCGTCTGGTGCCGTGGGAAAGGGGGCTGAGCTGCAGAACGGCCTGCTGGAAAAGCTAAGCCCCCTGTTTCCTAAGACGGTGTCCGACGCAGGCAAAACCCAGCGGAACGCTCAGTCTTACCAGCTGGGACATGACATTTATAATCGGGCAGGCAGGTTTTCCATGTTTACAGATTTTTTTTTTTGGGGGGGGTAATTGTTATTAATTTAATTTAGATTTTGGAAAATGAGGCTTGTTGACGTTGTTCAGGCCCTTTCGTATGGCTTTACCAGTGTCAGAGCGACAGTGGCAAACACGCCACGTGGTGGTCACTTTCAAGAGTGAGTTCAGGAAGTCTTGAGCATTACCATTCAAAATGTTGGGGCCCGTCTTAAAAACTGTAGAGAAACCAAGAACATCCTAAGGCACATCTTAAATCAATTTTTCCTGGTCGATCCTCAGGAGTCTTGGTGGCACAGTGGCTTAATAGCTAAACTGCTTAACTCAAAGGTCAGCTGTTTGGGCCTCCTCCCAGCCACTCCATGGGAGAAGCATATAGCTGTGTGCTCCTGTGAAGATCTAAAGCCTTGGAACCCTATGGGGCAGCTCTTCTCTGTCTTCTCTGGTCACTGTGAATCACATGGACTGAATGGCATTGGGCGTACATGTAGTTGATCCGTAAGGAGCCCTTTTCCTTGCCATAGCTACCCTGTGTGTCTGTGCTCTTTAAAATCGCCGATGGTGGAGAACATCCCGTGTTTGCGTAGCTGTGGAAATGATCCTGCTTACAACTGAGCTTTCATGAAACAGTTATTTATTTGCTGAAAGCAATCTCCTAAACTGTGCTCACTTTTAATTTTTTGCTTAGACTAGAAGGTAACAGGTTTAAATGTGAAGGAATATGAAGGCGCTTCCTTTTGTTTTAAGAGGAAGATGCTGGATGCTTTCTTAACTAGACTTAAAAGTACTGAAAAGAGTATTATCAATGAAAGGATTCTAACCTTTTAAAAAGGAGAGGAAAAATAAAATCACTTTGGTGCTCCAATGAAGGCCTGTCTTAAAATGTTTCAACGAGGAGAAAAATAAATGAATCAAACGACCACCCTGGATGTTCACTTGGATAGACGGTGTTATTGCTAAAAACATTTTACCTCTGGGTTGGTTTGTAACTTTTCCCCATTACTAATTTTATACATATACAAAAAAGTTAAATATTTATATTTGGAGTTTTGCTGCAGTATGGCAAAAGGATTATGGGGATATAACAAAATAAATATGATTTCCAATAAATGACTTAACCATGGTTGGCGGATGTGTATTTTCATGAAGATTTTTAAACCCTGTGGCAACACCAGTCATTAGAATGAACTTGCTTTGTTTAATGTCAGAGAGGCATGTGCTTTGTGGTTGCGTCTCATTCCTGTTCAGACTTGTTGCTGCCCCCAGGGGAGAGGGGATCACTGTAGCCTCTGCATTGTAGAGCCTTCGAAAATGTCTTTTGTTTGTGAAGTGACCTATGCCTTAATGGCGTCTACCTGGATGTCTCAGCGGGGGATTGTGCTCTCCTAAGCGTTCAGGAAGGCATGAAGTAACCTATAGCCAGAGAGCCTCAAGAAGATGCCATTCCAAAAGGTCCTATTTTTCTCCTTTGTCATATTATGGATTCTCCAAAAGTAGACTCAAAGTTAGTCTCATGTCTGCTTTGGACGTTCTGACACTTGAATATATTTGTCCAGAGTTGCAATGTCATCTGTTTTTTTTACCTGATTCCTGCTAATTTCTTAATACGTTATACAGTCTGAGTTTACCTACCTATCTACTTGTTTCTTTAAAAACTTCAGTTGAATTACTACTTGGTTGTAGTAGAACTTTAGATGAGATGTTTGTCCTTGTCTTTAAAAGAACTAATGAACTTGGTTTTTGAGGATTTTAAATGGACAGGATTGCTGCCGTGTGGAGGGAGCCGGAGAAGTCTTGAAACACGGATATATTTGTGAAATTCGTCCTACATTAATAACAAGAGAACGGTGCCTGATCGTGCAGCTTCCTTTAGGTTAGCACTTTGCTTTGTTCTAGACCTCAAAGCCTCCTGACTTATATAATGGCATCAAGTCTAAATTTGTCCTGATACCCAAGGCTCAACACAATCTTTCATTCCTCCTTCAACCCCTGTAGCAATTTCCCACTGACACTCTTAACCATACAAACCTCATGCCTACCTTGTGCAAGTCGACCTTGATGGTCGGGAACACTGTGTACTCCTACACTTTTGAAATCTGGACAATTCATCCCCGGTTCTGTTTCTCCTGCCCTCCTCCACAATAGCCAATCACATTTATTGTTTAGTAGCTGTGGTTTGGGTCTGGGTTGTCTAGAAATGCAAAACCAGTAAATCTATGTCTGTGTGCATTGAGAATGAAAGATTGATTGATTACAGAGGCAGAGGCTGTTGAAGCTGGCAAGTTCCAAGTCTGTGAGTCAGACATCAGGGTGGAGGCTTCTCCTGACCCACTTAGCTCTAGAGGCTGAAGAACCTAATGTGGGCAGGTCAGATAGTAGGATCCTGGCTCCCACACTGCAGAGATTAACAAATCCCAAGATTGGCTTGCAGGATGTCAGACCACTGTCCCAAGACCAAAGAGCTGTAAGTCAAATGCTAGACAGAATATAGGATCCAGCAAAAGCCAGAGAGAGCTTTGCCAGAATATAGATACTGGATGCAGGCTACAACTTCAGAAAAACACCCTTTCAACCGATTGGCTGCACATAGCAGCTCTCATCATGGGGGATGACTACATCATTGGATAACTGCCAAACTACATCATAACTGCCAACCCCACTGATAATCATGGCGCAGACAGCTGACACAACATTAACCATCGCAGTCCAATGCTTGTCAACTTGGCACCTGTATGTATCTCCTTATACTGTAATCAATCTCCAAATAAAGATAAGTATAAAGCCATGTTTGTGTCTAAAACGATACAATATATGTATAACCCAAAGCACTAGCCCCATTTTTAATCTTGTATTTTATAAGCGAAGAATAGCAAATATATTGGATGCACACATATTAGGAATAAGTACTCATAACACTTATAGATCCTAGTATTTAAAGCTACCTTCTTCTACCACCCGTTCTGTATTCTCTCTGCCCTCAGCAAGCACCTTACCCTGGTTGTGGTCCTTTGTCTGGTGAGTGACCAGTACCTTTATTCCTGAAGGGTCTGATCTACCAGAAGTCATGTCAACATTGAGTTATTGGAGTTTTCCATTGCCTTTCATCACAAGGCATGGTAGTAATAACAGGTGTCTTCCCGTGTCTCCTCTTTCCAACATAATCTTTATTTCCTTTATGCAATATCAATCCCATTTCCCCCTGATAATAAGGATCAGTCAGACCACTCAATACAATGACTCCTTCTTTGCCCGTTGGTCCAGAGGCATGAGGGGCCCAAAGTAGCCAGGTGGCATTCCTAACTCCCCATGCAATGGAAACCGTATTTTGTCATTGGGTGGGAGTATTCCTCCTTTGGGAACTAAGTCCTCCAGGCTCACGGAGCATAGAGCGGCCTAGTCATTAGGGGGAATAGTGAGTGGCACTGCTCCCACCTCTACCCCCTGGGTCCTCGACGCATACATTCCGATGATTAGAGAAATAGGCCCTATATTGGATGCTTATTTTGAGCATATGAGAATAAGTGAAAAGTCACACAATCACAGAAACCTTAATTAAACAAATATATTAAAATCGGAAGCTATCGTTTCTCAATAGAGCCTCCATTTAGGACTACACACTTCTGAAGGCAGTGTATCCATCTCTCCAACCCTCCCCCCAAGAATTCTGTGTTCTTGGGTTTACCCCACATCAAAAGGACAGTTTTAGTATCCTCAAGAGACCCAAGTGTGTGCCTTTTAAATGTTCTTTGAATTTGGGTGGACAGACATCAATCTAAAGGAGTAATAAAAAGACTGAATGGGATGGGGGTAAGATTTCCCAATGGAATTCTTGTTCCCCTTAAAGGATGAGCAGGTACATTGTGATGGAAGACAATCCTACAGAGCAATGCTCGTGGTCTTTTTCTGACCAAGGCGATTTTCAAAACTTCTTCATCATAAGCCCTTGTGATTATTCCTACGTCCTTGGAGAACATCTATCAAAAGAGCCCCCGCGGAATACTAAAAAAAACCAAAACAGTCACCAAAACTTTCTGAGCTGACCTCTCTGCTTTGCATTTAATTGGCCTAGCAGATTGCCTTAGAAGTCACTATTTTGATTGGAACTTTTTCTGGAAGGCATCCTATTGAGACAAAGACAAGTGTATTACTGAGAGAACTTGTCTGCAGCCATCCACTGATGGTAAAGATCATTTTAAATCCTTGTGCATATGAGCTGGAGCTTTATAGGTTAGCCTGTATACAGCCTCTTAGAAAATACTGTCCAAATGCTGCGAGGCATTGTGCCTTCAAGATTAGTCAGATTTGGGAGCCAATTTAGAAAACTTATCCTTAGGATTTGTTTCTCTGAAAGCACTCTTAGTACCAAATGTCTTACCCTGAGTTCTTTACAGAAACAAACCCAGTGAACTGTATAGATCTATAAAGAGCCCGATCTCAAGTCATGGCTCACATGGTTATAGACCCTAGAACCATTTAGAAAGTCCCAAGTTCATGAGTTTGACTTCAGACTGGTGGCTTCTGCTGAGTCATAGCTGCAGGGATGGACACATCCAGGATTGGCAAGCCAGGCTCACAGGCTGCAGAGGTAACTAATATCCAAACTGGCGGGTAATATGGCAGGTCAGTGGCAAAGCGCCAGAGGTCAGATGTCAACAAGCCAGGTGCAGTATCGAGATTGGTCAAAAACAACATCAGAGTTTTGCCAAAATATTAATTTACACTAGAAGCAGACCACACTCCCCAGAAAACTCCCTTCCATGCATGGCTGCCTCATAACACATCTCATCATAGAGCTGATTACATTATATGAGATCTCATTTCCTAAGATGACTACATCATGACATAACCCCCAGACTGCATCATAATTACCAAACCATGGGAAACCATGGCCTAGCCAAGGTGATATGGGATATTAACCATCAATTGATTCTTTCATGTCTTTTCTTCCCTCACAAAAATATAACTTGTGAAGAGAGGAATGCTGCCCAGTGCGGTACTCAAAATCAGTATTAAAAAAAAATTCTATTTTAATGGCATTTTCCCATGAACTCTTGGAAGCCCCCTTGCATAGTAAATAAGGAAAGCTAGATTAAACAGTGGCAGAGAAGAGTGATGGTCCTCACTCTTTGAATGTTTATTCAAAGCCAGTGCTAGAACATAGCCAGTAGAGTTACAGATTCATCTATTTCCTGTTCATTCCCTTTGCTAATTAGGATGTTTCTTAAAGTTATTTCTCCAAAATCAGAAAGTTATGTCCCCCATATCATAAAGACATTTTGCTGCATTAGTTAAGTGCCATGATTTTTCTCTCTCTGTATGCCTCATTAGAAATATAACTTAATATTCCACTGTAAATTAATCCAATAATTCATCAATGACCTTAAAGGACCCATTTATTTAAGACTTAAAATGAGAAAAGTTGGCTTGGGTTCTGGCAATCGAAACATCCCCCAAAGTCCACTTACTTAAAGAAAAGAAAACATCAGAATACATCATAAAGTAGTGTTTTTGCAGACACAACCCCACTAAGCACATTGGGCCACTGATTGTAATTAGTTCAAGGACATATTTCAATCTGTAAGAAGGTCCCCATATATGTTTTCTTGAGTAAACCTTCAAGTGAAAGAATACTAAGTAATGTAATTAATACGGACTTTTAATCAAGGGAAAATCCGTTCACTGTACAGGCGCTCTGGCTTTTCGTCTGTGCTTTGAGGGCCTGCTGCAAGTCCAGCATTATGGTAGAGCCTGGGAATGACGTGGCTCACCGGTCAAAAGGTGTGGGTCTCACCAGTGTGACGGTGGTGGGATCGTGAGAGGGATGGGGAGTCTAAGCACACAGAACATTTTAAAAATTATTATCTCCTTAGGCTTTTGATCTTTCCCTTCTTAATTCAGATTTTCTGAACTCCATAGCATTCAAATGCATGGCAACACCCAAAATAGCCCCCCATTCTTAGACCCTGTGACTATGGGGGACTAGTTTTTAAATGTGTTAAACCAGTAATTCAATCCATATGAAAACGAACTTATCTTTACTACTTTCTAGATGATTGAAAAACACCAAACAAAAAAGAACTCGGGAACCCTGGCAGGAGAGCGGTTTAAGTGTTTGGCTTCTAATCAGAAGGTCAGTGGTTCAAGCCCACCAGTCACTCTACAAAAGAAAGATGTGGTAGTTGGCTTCTGTAAAAAAATTCCAGCCTTGGGAACTGTATAGGGGAGTTCTACCCTGTCATAGAGGGTCCCAGTGATTAGAACCTGCAACCCCAAAGCCCAAACCAACTCCCTGCCTTGGAGTCCCTTGTTGGCTCATAGTGACCCTGGCCTTAAAAGCGTGGATGATAACAGCAGTTCTCAACCTGTGGGTCACGACCCCTTTGGGGGTCAAACGAACCTTTCACAGGGGTCTCCCGATTCATAACAGTAGCAAAATTATAGTTATGAAGTAGCAACGAAAATAATGTTATGGTTGGGGGGTCACCACCACATGAGGAGCTGTATGAAAGGGTCACGGCATTAGGAAGGTTGAGAACCACTGTTTGTAAGACAGGCCCTGCTCGTTCTTTCGCTGGTTTCTTTTGCCAGATTCATGGATTTTTGTCCTGAGGCATTTTAACAGATACAAACAAAGGCTGGGGGTTAGAATAGATATTGTGATTTTATCCATGATAGATGTGATATAAAAAAAGATGATCCCTCCTTCCTGCCCCCCCACCCCCCCAAGGGGATAAAAAGGACTCCGATAAAGACCTTGGTCTCTCACCTGATGGGGGCAAGGTTGTCCAGAGAGTCCAGCTGCTCCAGCAGGTGAGGGTTCTCCACGTCTCGACTGCTTTCCGCTGTTTCTTCATTCTGATGCGCAAGAAATTCTGGTAAGCGTCTCTGCCTTTTTAAATTTTTAGTCTTTGAAGGCTTTTAATCTATGTTTCCACCTGCCCCCAATTCTTTCTTTGTTTAGGTCTTCTTTAAAAAAACACATTCCAGAAGAAAAGCAGTTTCTCATCTCGTTCTTTCTTTCTTTCTTGGAAGTCCCCACCCCTATTCTGTGACTTTATGACCACCCCCTTCTGTGCATCTGTGACCCCCCACACTCTGTGCATCTGTGACCCCCCCACCCTGTGCATCTGTGA
>NW_022108124.1:180129-185302 GCF_000313985.2 Echinops telfairi | reverse complement strand
TCTGTGCATCTGTGACCCCCCCCCAATCTGTGCAAATGTGACCCCCCCCTATGCGGCTGTGATGGTTCTGCTTCCCTTTGTTGTTGTTGGGTGTCCTGGTGGTACAGTTGTTAAGAGCTTGGCTGCTAACCAAAAGATTGGTGGTTTGAACTCACCAGCTGCTCCATGGCAGAAAGTGTGGTCGTCAGCTTCCAGAAAGATCTATAGCTTCGGACACCCTGTTTCACTCTGTCCTCTAGGGCTGCTCTGATTAGAATAGACTCTGTGGTAGCTGTTGTAGGTACCATCAAGTAGATTTTCAACTCCTAGCAACCCTGTGAGTTGCATAGTAACAAAGTAGAAATCCCCCATAGGGTGTTATAGACTATTAGCTTTATAGACTATAAGTTTAGACTATCACCCCATAGGGTGTTATAGACTATCAGGAGCAGGCTGTCAGTCAGGTCATTTTGCCTTGGAGTCTCTGGGTGGGTTTGAACCACCAACCTTATAGTCAGCAGTCAAGCACTGTTGCCCCTCCAGGGCTCAAGTTGATTAATTCTCAAAACAAGGGTTTATGGCTCTACTTTAACAATAAAGGATATTAATATTGCCAGAGCCTAGGTGGCACACACGATTTGCCATCTGTGGTTACGTGTTGGGCTGCTAACTGCAAGGTCTGTCTCTACGCTCATCAAGAGTTAGCCTCTCAGAAATGCACAGGGCAGTTCTACGCTGCCCTGCAGGGTCTCTATGAGTCACAACTGACCGGATGGCAGTGAGTGTGTCTGTAATGCACGAGGGGAATGGGTTGGGTTTGATTAACATTGCACTCCCCCCCTCATTAATATATAAAAAAGATTAAGCATTTGAGCTAGAAGGAACAATAAAGAGATCATTTCATTCAATATCTCACTTAATGTTAGTAAATAAATCATGGGGCTCAGGGGAGTTGTGATTTTCCCAAGACCAGAAGGATGAGTTGAGGGAGAGATAAGACAAGCCCAGTCTCCCCTTCCACAGACAACTGACCAAAAGTCCGTAGAAGTCTGTACATCTGACTGCTAACTGAGACGTTAAAGATGTGTGTCCATCTAGAGGCACCTCAGAAGATAGTCCTACATCCCCTTACGGAAGGGTCATGGGGAGGAGATGAGCCAGTCAGGGTGCAGTGTAGCAATGATGAAACATACAACTTTCCTCTAGTTCCTAAATGCTTCCTCCCCTCGCCCCGCCCCCACTATCATGATCCCAGTTCTACCTTACAAATCTGGCTAGACCAGAGGATGTACACTGGTACAGATAGGAACTGGAAATACAGGGAATCCAGGGTGGATGATCCCTTCAGGACCAGTGGGGAGGGTGGCGATGCCGGGGGTAAGGGCGGTGGAGGGAGGGTGAGGTGGAGAGGGGAAACCGATTACAAGGATCTATATATAACCTCCCCCCTGGAGGACGGACTACAGAAAAGTGGGTGAAGGGAGATGCCGGACAGTGTAAGATACAACAAAATAATAATTCATAAATTATCAAGGGTTCAGGAAGGAGGGGAGAGCAGGAAGGGAGGGGGAAAATGAGGAGCTGATGACAGGGGCTTAAGTGGAGAGCAAATGTTTTGAGAATGATGAGGGCAATGAATGTACAAATGTGCTTTACACAATTGATGTGTGTATGGATTGTGATAAGAGTTGTATGTGCTCCTAATAAAATGATTTAAAATGAAATAAAATAAAAACAGGCAAAAAAAAAAAAAAAGAGAGAGAGAGAAGATAGTCCTGTTGCTCTATTTATGAAAAATCAATCACTGAAAACCTTTGGGACCATAGTTCTAATCTGACACAGCTGGGGTTGTCACCAGTCAGAATCCATTATATGACAACTGTTTTTTTCTTTCACGTTGCAAAATGCTTTTATGATGTCTTCGTGATGCTGCCTGCATCAATAGCTGATTCCTTCTTTGTGATCAGCAGTATTCTATTACAATGCTGTACTTCGGTTGGTCTATTCTTTCCAAACAATAGTGGAAATACATTGTAGAAACATCACTAAGGCTTTATAAATCAGGTGATGCCTCTGTTTAAATAGATTATTTTGCATTCTCAGAAGAGAGAGTAGATTCGGAAAGGGCTTTTTTTTTTTTTTTTAAATAAATACTGCCCAGGGAAATCCAACGAGTAAACAGACTTTCCCTGAGCATCAGAGCTGGAAGGAGAAGAATGAACTTTCCCCACACTGACAAACAGTTGGGAGGAAGTCTCCTTGCAAAATAGGCGGCAGTGACAGGCTGCTCAGCCAGTTGTTGACAGTGAAGAGAGCCCTCCCTTGGGGTCATAAAAAGCCATTAAAGTGGATGTTTTACATCTCACTTTGATGAGTAGGGAAGTGGATGGGGTTTTAAAAGCTCATGAGCAGCCATCGAAGGGGCACTGATTGGTCTTCCCTATCCAGTGGAAAGAAAAGTGATGAAAATCTAAAGACTTGGAAAAAATTAGCCCAGTGGACGAATGGACCACGTGAACAGTCTCCACAACCCTGAGACAAGAAGAACTAGATGGTGCCCAACGACACTGCCAACTGCTCCGAGAAAAGATCACAGTAGGAGGTCCTGGATGAGTGGGAGGAAACGTGGAACAGAATGCAAAATCGTGAACGAGACCAGTTTGATTGGCTGGAAAGAGACTGGTGGGACCCCCAAGACTATGGCCCTTACCCTTCGTTACTAGAACTGAATTGTCATCATTGTTAGACTAATCAACCATTGAAGATTAAAAGGGCAGCGTTTACTGAAGGACCAAGTTAAGAGTGTTAGGAAAGAAGGAGGAATAGACATGGGAAAAGCAGGGAGGAAATGGGCTACGTGATGGTGCACTGAAGGGCTTGCCAACAGTGAATTGGATCAGAATGTGTTTGAACTGCTGATTACAAAGCAAGGGTCTGTTCTGTACACCTCTACCTAAGTTACGTGTGTGTCCGGGTGGACTAGAGAAACAAATTCATGGACACACATATGTGTATAAGAAAGAGTTTTATTTACAAGAGTAATTGAATATTGAGAAAACATCCCAGCCCAGTCCAGATCAAGTTCATAAGTCCGATATTAGCCCATATGTCCGATGCCAATTTATATAGTCCTCTTCAGACTCTTGAAACACATGCAATGATGCCAAACGCAGGAAGATCACAGGCCAGTTGGAGGGAAGTCTTGCAGATCCAGTGGTGGTAGAAGGATCTCAGCGCTGGCAGGAGTCTCCATGTGGCTCCTCCAGTTTCCAGGACATGGGGTCTATCAGCATAGTGCCATGTGTCTTGTCAGTACAGCGTCTCTCAGGGAGGGAGCAGAGAGAAAGTGTGTCTTCCGCCTTCAAGGAGGAAAATACAGGAATTCCCAGAATCCTCAGGGGAAGGCCATGCCCACACAGAGGCCTCATTGGCTATGACCTGATTGACAGACTAGACTCCATCCCTTCACTGTTAATCCTCCAAAATAGAAGGGCAACCCTGGAGAAACCAGAGAGTTACCCTGATGCAACCAGACCTCTGAGATGCTTACAACACCACTGGATCCAAACTTTCTACCTACTGGCCTGTTATCATCCTGCATTTGGCATCATTGCATGTGTTTCGTGAGTCCGCAGAGGACTTTATAGATTGGTATCAGACAAATGGGTTAATATCAGACTTATGAGTTTGGACTGGACTGGGTTGGGATGCTTTCGTAATGTACAATTACCCTTTATATGAAACTCTCTCTTATACACATATGAGTTTTCCTGGATTTGTTTCTGTAGTCTACCCGGACTAACACACAGGTCTCAACCTAACCTAGTGATTCTCACCACACTATCATTTTCCACATAAAGTTAAATCATTAGTATGGTACTTAATATTATTTAATGTCCATTTCTAGTTCCGCATTTATGGTATCTTTACCTTAGATAATACCCACTGGACTTTGTGCCCTAGAGCCTCAATGGGTAATAATACAACACCTGCTTTAAGAGTAACTAGTGTTACTAACAAAACCTCCCCCAACAGTACAACTGGTTCTCGCTTAGAAATGAAGCCCGTTCTTTCCAACTCAACTGATGCTGCTGCTGCTGCTGCTGCTGGCCGTTGTCATTCAGTTGGTGCTGAGTCACGGAGACGCTGTGTGCATCAGAAGGAAACAGCGCTCAGTCCTGCACCATCTTCCCAATTGTTCATCAGCTCAAGTCCTTTGCTTTGGCCTCCGTGGAGCCCAAGACACTTCCAACCTTGGGGGCTCATCTTCTAGTACCATACCAAACCAACAATGTTCTTTCCCCCCCAGATTTATGGGGGTTTCTTAGGGGAGCTTATAGGTTACCAGAAGCCAGGATAAGAAAGCATTTAGGATATTGGTCCACAGCAACACCTCCTCAGCCAGCAGCCAAGTCTCTCTCTCTCTCAGGTCCTCAGCTTCTCAGTCTCAGTCTCAGTCTCAGTGCTGCTCCTCTGTCCTGTCTCATGGTCTCCTGTCCTAGGCCTTCAAACAATGTTCTGTTGTGATCCCTCAGGTTTTTGTTGGCTAGTTTTCAGAAGTAGCTGGCCATGCCTTCCTTCCCAGTTTGCCCAATGGTGGACCTTATTGGTGTTTGCAATGCCAGTGCCTTAGCTCCCAGCATCATAGTCACACACAGCCACCATAGGACAGCAAGTTGACAGAAGGGTAGTAATCTCTTGGTAGTAGAATGGATAGTAGAGCCTCTTATGAAACCTAGTGATTAAAAATAGCAATAACTTATCACGTAGGTATAGACTCTGTACTCTTATATGCTGAATGATGCCATCCATTTAATTTATGAACATTATCATGGGTTACCCTCATGACCTTGCTGAAGTGCCTTCAGCACATGTTCCTGCTGCCTGTGTCAGACAGCTGGTGTGGGAGCGGAGGGACACTCCTCTGCCAATCATCAAGTTTGGCTGAAGTACAACACTGCTTCCATTTTGGATCAATGGGAAGGATCTAGAGACTTGGAAAATATCAAGGGGCAACTGTAAGGACGTTAACTGCGCTGCAGATCAATTTTTTTTTTAAGTCTTAGACAGTTAAACTGTATACAGTGTCTTGCAAAATCCAACTACAACCCATAGGAAGTATGTTTATTTCATACCACACACATATATTACTATAAAAACTTTTCTCAACTAGTATTGAAACTTTCCCTTACTA
>NW_022108124.1:163913-180029 GCF_000313985.2 Echinops telfairi | reverse complement strand
ATATATATGTATTATATATATGTAATCACCTTGACAATATCTTTATTGTTAAGAGGAGGGTAAGACAGCATCTGGAAGACTGATGAGCTAAGATCACGAAGGAGCTGGGAGCCTTTTCAAGGAGGGCCCTTCCAGACCCAGGTTGCTTCTAGTCACTCTTCGGACTTCTCCAGATCTCTTCTCCTTGTCCTGTCCTTTCCAGAGGTCAGCCCATCCACCATGGAGAAGATGCAGTTGAGCCGGAAGGCGAAGACAGTCAAGCAGGCTGAGTGAAATGACCACATGGCCACCTGTGATGGCCTAATGGAGCAGGGAGCTGACCTGTCCAACAAGGAGCACAACCTGCTCTTAGTGGCCCAAGGATGTTGGAGCTGCAGGTCCGCCTCTAGGGTCATCCTGGAGCATCCAGAAGAAAAACACCTCTGACAAGAAGTTGCAGCTGATTAAGGCTGTTGGGAGCAAGTAGAGTCAGAACTGCCATTCATCTGCACCACAGTCCTGGAATTGTTGAAAGTGTTGTTTAAGCATTTGAGAGCCAATGCAACTACTCCAGAAAGTAAGGTCTTCTATCTGAAAATGAAAGATTATCTCTAGTACCTTGCTGAAGTAGCATGTGGTGATGATCAAAAACAATGGTAGAGAATTCCCCAGTAGCTTCCCAAGAAGCGTTTGATATAAGCCAAAAGGACATGCAACCCACAGATCCAATCCACCTGGGGCTGGCTCTTAGCTTTTCTGTAGTTGACTAAGCGATCCTTAATAACCCAGGGCTTGTCTGTCCACTGGCTAACACGACATTTGATGAGGCCCTTGTGGAACTTGATCCTTGAGTGAAGACTCATACCAAGACACCGCCTTTATCATGGACATCAGACAGCACAGGAGAAGAAGGTGATGTGGTACAAGTGCAGAGAACGAAATGCTGACTGGGTGTTATCCTTCACCTCTCCAGTCCTAATTCCACTGGGATGTCCTATGGCCAAGAAATCCATTCCTGTGTCTAGAAGCAATTGTGGATGGTCCACCCCTTGATCTGATTTTGTCTTGGCCTGCTTCGTGTGCAGGTAATGCTGTAGGAATGTATTCATGGCTTCATGTCATAGAACCCTAAGTAACTTCCAAACACTGATGTAGGGGACAAAAAAATGTACCTGGTACTGAGGTCATCTGAACCAGTTCTTGCAGTGACACTGCCCCTGTGAGCTGAGAAACCTGGGTCATGGTCATTAACTAATAACCGCAAGGGGGGCTGCATCACCCTATTATGCCTTCAAACTGCACGGGATCATTGGGAGGCAAGGTGTGGCGAGTCCATCCACAACACAGTCTCTGGCCACCCCACGAGGCTGCCTGCCAGGGCTGTCGCTGGAGCATCTCCCCCAGCTGCCACGACATGTAATGTTTTAATGACACCCTTCTATTGCACTCCGCTCTTTCAAGGCCATTTAAAAAATTACAGTAAGTGTTAAAAAGCTGAAAAGTTTTTCTGGAGTGTTAAATGCTGAAAACCTGAGAGCATCAATGAAGAGGTAGATCAAGTCAGAATCACTAATTAATGATCAGAATCTTCCCTGCTGAACAGGATGGGCAGTGGTGGGCAGTGGGAAGGAAAGGAGAGGAAAACGCTCTAAAGGGCATTCACCTGCAGCCTCGGTCCTGAATGGGCTAGGAGACACAGTCTCAGAGGGCGACAAGCTTCCCATGGGGTGCCTGCTCCCTCCACTCCCAAAGATGCAATAGCTGAGGAGAGAGGAAAAACTTGCCAAGTTGCTAAGACTTGGCCTTTTCTGATGTGGAGAATCAGAGGGCACTCTGAAACGCAGCAGCCGCAGGTGGACTATTTCTGAGGAGCACATCCCCAGCCGGCTGGACTGCTGCAGCTGCCCCAGCCCGTGGACCTCTTGCTAGCACATCTTCCGTACCTTCTGCTTCTGTCTGAAGAAGGCACTGCTTAAAGATCGCCTGTGATACTCGGGCAGTCCCTTTTCTAAAACGGCAAATAGTTCCTGGAGGGTTACGGGCCTGCCATTTGCGAATCAACCATGGTTTGCTGTAAACTGTGCAGTTTATCTAGATTTTCTCCTCCTTTAGTTTAGGCCAGGCATACCCGGGGGTGCAAATGGTTAACACCCTTGGCGGCTAACAGCAGGGTTGGCAGTTTGACTCTACCCAGAGGTGCCCTGGAAGAAAGGCCTGGTGATCCACCTGAAAAATCCACTGAAAATGACACGGAGCACAATGGCATCCTCTGACACTCATGGGTTGCTGTGAGTCAGAACAGATGCCATCAAGTTGGTTCCCGCTCACGGGGACCCTATAGAAAATGGAATGAAACACTGCCTAGTCCTATGCCAACCTCATAAGTGCTGTTCTGTTTCAGCAGTGTGTCAAGTTATCTCAGCAAGGGTCTTCTTTGCTGCCCCTCCACTTTACCAAGTGTGATGTCCGTTTCCAGGGATGAGTCGCTCCTAATAACATGTCCTAAGTATGTGAGATGATGTCTCCCATCCACACTTCCACGGCGCATTCTTCTTCCAAGACAGATTTATTCGCTGTTCTGGAAAATTTAGTCTTCTTTGTCAGCAGCATGAGGCAAATGCATTGATTCTTCTTGGTCTTCCTTATTCAGTGTCCAACTTTCACATGCATAGAAGGTGAATGAAAACACTATGGCTTAGGTTGGACACATTTTATTTTACAAAGTGACATCCTTGCTCTTCAACACTTTAAAGAGGTCTTGTTCCTCAGATTGACCCCATGCAGTGCATCATTTGATCTCTTGACTGCTGCTTCCACGAGCACTGACTGTGGAACCAAGCAAGATGAAATCCTTGACAACGTCAATCTTTTCTCCGTTTCTCAGGATGCCATTTACGGGTCCAGTTGTGAGGATTTGGGTTCCCATTATACTGAGTTGTAATCCATATCAAAGGCTGTAATCCTTGATCAGCAGCAGCAAGTGCTAGACTCCAGGGCGAGTGTCTCCTGGTGGTGTAGTGGGCTATGCACTGGGCGGCTAACCTCAAGGTCAGAAGTTCCAAGCTACCAGCTGCTGGGGGAGGGGGTGGGGGGTCAAAGATGAGGCGTTCTACTCTGTAAAGAATTACAGTGTTGGAACGTTACAGAGGTAGTTATACCCTGCTATATAGGGTTGCTTTGAGTCAGAATTGACTCTACAGCAGTGAATTTAGTTGTTCTGAGTCCAGACCTGCTGCCTTGGTGGTGCTGAGGGTGTAGGAAGAAGGGGACTGCCCAGAGGGGAGAGGAGAGAAGAGTGTCAAGACATGCTGTAGGTTCAAACCCTTGACTAAGTCCTGACTGAGCCCGGATGAAGGAGATGGACATAAACAGCCTTGAAGCTTTGTGGAAATGAGAGCGTGTTGGGGAAAGACAAGGCAGTGGATTCCAAATGGAAACGTTTGTCTACTTCTGAAATTTCCCAGGGTCTTTTTTAGCCAAGGTTTTTTCTTTTCTCTTCTTTTTTTAAAACGGATAACAGATGTTTGTTTAAAGGGAAGGAAGGAAGAAAATTCCCTGGCTGCCCCATTATCCAGAAGTCCTATCTTGTGTGTCTTGGCCGTGATCCCTTAAACTCATTGTTGCTCCTGCTCCTTAAAACAGACCTGAGTCATTTGAAATACCTCAAACATCAGAAAACAGGAACTTATCTCTGGCCCACCACAGTTATTAAGAAAATTCCCTTGAATTATCTTTTACCCAAGATGTTGATTTTTTTTAGGCCTAGTAGTGTTATGCATCGAACTGCTAACCTCAAGGTCAGCAGTTTGAACCGACCAGCTGCCCTGTGGGAGAAAGACGGGCTTTCTGTTCCCATGAAGGTGCACAGCCTCAGACACCCTAGAGAGCAGTCTACTCTGCCCCCGAGGGTCATGGTGAGTTGAATGATGCTATGGTAGTGGGCTTGGTTTATTGTATTTTGTGCATGGGGAAAATGCCTTCTTCAAGAGCAGTGATGTGCAAGTTTGTAATTCTGCTTAAAACACCAGAAAGTAAGGAACAAGGACTTCTCTCCTATCTTTAGACAGACACAAAATGTAACAGAAACAACTGGGCCAAGAACACTGAAAAGAAGTTGCTTCTTCACGCCCCACCCCCAACCCCCTAAAAAAGAAGTTGCCTATACAGCCTGGATTTTCTCAACTGTTTGATTTCAACCTCAATGACTACATTTCAATGTAACTTCATTTCCTTACAGCTGCACATCTTAACTCGTTAATAAAATTATCTCCCAAAAGGGCTTTATTAGACCAATCTTTGGTTCAACACATTTGGTCCCTAAGCTAGTTCCCAGGTAATTTCCACATAGCTGCCAGGCCAATGGGCACCGTCACACAAGAGTTACCTTCCTAGCATGCGTGTCAGAGTCTGCCACACCCTCTTGCTCAACCACCCTCCCCATTCATGGGTGTGCGCTGCAGTGCCCCACTCGCAGATGGAGGGTGGAGGGTTGCTGTAAGAGACTCCAAGCCCACTTTTGACTCATCTTGACGTCATGCACAGGAAGAAAACTGCTTGGTCCTGCCCCATCCTTGAAATTGGCTGTGGAACAAATCATTGTCATTCATTTTCTGTGTCTGGTTTCTGCAAGTGGATCATCAGGCCTTTCTCCCTAGTCCATCTGAGTCAGAAAGCTCTGCTGAAACCGATTGAGCATCACGGAAACATGCAAGCCTCCACTGACAGGAGGGGGACTATGGGTACGCTGCCCTGACTGGAATCAACCCAGGGGAAGGGGAGAAGTACACCACCGAGCCCTCATGGCCCCTAACCAAAACCCAAACCAAACTCACGGACGTCAAGTTGATGCCGACTCATAGCAACCCTATAGGACAGGGTAGAACTGCCCCCATTGAATTTCTGAGATGGTAACTCTTTATGGGAGTAGAAATCTCCATCTGTCTCCTGCAGAGCAGCTGATGGTTTCGAACTGCTGATCTTGTAGCTAGCGGCCCAATGAGTACCCACTACCCCACCAGGTCTCCCCTACAGGACATCACACATGTGGACTCAGTCTTTCCAAGGGCTGGTTTCCTTCGGTTGGAACATATACGTGATCGCCAATGCCTTCCTTCCCCTCCCTACCAAGCCTTTTCCTTTCGTCTATGCCTAGACCTGCTCCTTCGTCCATCAAACTCTCTCTGAGAGCTTAGTGCGTTCCAGGCACTGGGGAGAATATTTGGGTCAGTGGGTCTGAGCTTGGCTCATCTCCCTTTCCCTCTGTCACCACTGAAGTCCCATCTAGACTGCGACAATCCCTAGTGTGCAATTGAAGGCCTGCACTTGACCTTCCCTCAGCTTTTGTCTCTTATATAAAGTAGTCCACGTAAAACTGAAAAGAGACACTCGCTGCCATCCAGGAGATGCAAACGCATAGTGACCTGGTAAGACAGGGCAGAACTGTCCCTGTGGGTTTCTGAGACTGTGAGCCGGAATAGAAAGCTCTGTCTTTCTCCTGAGAGTGGCTGGTCCTTTCAAACGGGTGAGGTTGTGGATTGCAGCCCAATGCACCGCCACTACTCCACCGGGGCTCCTGATAAACGGGGTATGGAATGGGGAGCTACGATTCACGTCGTGTCTGCTGTGTGTCAGCCATCGTGCTTTGTTCCCACACATCTCTCATTTTATCAATAACCCCGTAATTGCACCCTGTTTTGCAATTGCACCCTGTTTTGCAGAAGAGGCAATTTAGGGTAAGAGATGAAGCAAACTGCTTGCTCAATCGCATAGTAAGCGATCAGATAAATTAGGTGGAGAAGTGCACTAGGTTATGGGAACAGCTAATTTCCAATCCCAGCTCCACTGTTTACTCGTGTGATCCTAGGGGGGTCACATCTCAACATCTCAACAGTGGCATTTACGAGGTGGGGAAATATGGCCTTCCTCACCCAAGGATATGAGGTGGCAGCACTGGGCACAAGGTCTGGGCCCCAGTCAGCATGGGTTGCCTTCCTCTCCTGCCGTCGCCCTCCCAGCCCAAGCTGTTTTCATTAGGGAGCCTGCTTGCTCAGACGCCTGGAAAGGCCCCGGCTGCTTTAAATGGCTTTAGCAGGTGTTCCCTGGCGGTAGCAGCTGGCAGAGCTTCCTTTATCCCGTGGATCTCTGTTCGGCCCAAAGGATTGCTCATCCGCCTTTGGCTTCTCTCCAGCATCTGGAGAGGTTGGATATGGGCAGCCCGGGAAGCAGATCCCGTGAGTCATGCTTCCAGCTGGTGATGTGAGCAATTGGAAATAGACATAGCAGGGCTGCCAACAACCACAGCTGATCTGTCTGCTCCACGGGCTTCCCAGACTAGCGAGTGAGCAGGGTGATGGCCTTGGGAGGGTGAGGGGGGAGGGGGGAGACTCCTCCGCCTGCTGCCTTGGCAATTTTCGCTTGTCAACTTCTCAAGAAGTGAAACGGTAGGCAGAGCAGAGGGAAATGATTTCGCTGATGGTCATAAGATAGTCTGAGTTGCAGGTGTTGACTACTACCGAGTCCAATAGCAGTTACGAATGGCTTGCTTTGGTTCTCTGGTGTGGGTATTTACCCCGAGGGCAAGGGGTGGCAGTGATTACAAAGGAATGATTGGCTCGAAGCTTGGTGTGGCTTCATTTCATCTTTGAGGTCTAGGCTTGACATGCCGAGAATGTCAGGATTGCCAGCCTGACCCAGTCCGATAATGCCCTATCTCTCCCGATCAATTAATCTCTGGCCCACCCACCGCCCCCGGGTGGATTCGACTCCCTGACCCTGCAGGACAGAGGGGGAAAGCAGACGGCCACACCTTTATCTTGCAGAACGGCTGGTGGGCTCACACCACCCATTAAAAAAAATTTTTCTTTACATATCATATAATTTAATTGTTCGATCATATGCAGAAGATTTGTGCCATCGTCACCACCATCCATTTCAGAACATTTTCTTCTTGTCCTCATTGTTGGTAGCTCCCTATTTCCCCATCCTCCCTGCCAGGCTCCGATCCAGTGACAGTCTCAATAGACCAACCTCTCCTGGACGTCCCATGCCAGAAAAGCATACAAAACAAACAGGAAGCAAGCAAACCGACCAACCACAGGACTAGACAAGACACGAAAACTTCAGGGAAAAAACAGACATATTAAATATCATTAAAAACTTCAATTAAAAATTGGAAGGTATTAACAAAACAGACACAGCTTGCAAATGACAGCACCGATGTTTGACTGAACCGGGGAGCCCTTCACCACTGGGCCAGCAGGGCTCCTGTGTCCCTGTGGTCCTAAAACAAGGTGGATCTGACAGTGTTGATGTTAGTGAGCTTCCTTGTCCCTTCTGAACAGCCCGTGGGCGGTCAGACGTGAACAAAATCCTTTTTCCCTACACTACTTTTTCTTAGTGGTTTTCTCATCTATTTTGGAATAATGGCTTCCCTGGGTATCCTCGAAGAGGCCCTGGTGGCATGGAGGATTAGGTGTTGACATGCTCACCACAAAGTCCGTAATTTGAAACTACCAAGCTCTCCACGGGAGAAAGAGGCTTTCCACTCCCATTAGGATTTATAGTATCAGAAACCCACAGGGGTATCTGAACTCTGTCTTAGAGGGCCCCTAAGGGTCAAAATGGACTGGATCGTAGTTTGTTTTCTCGGCTTTTGGCTGCCCTCTGGGGTGTGTGAGCAAGTTGGATTCTAAGCTGGGGATCAGGGAGTTAGTGTGTAAATGCTCTCTTCTTCCATCGTTCATGACTTTATGGATTGGACCACATTTCTCCCATAGCCTTGATGCTTCTGATTATTTCTGACAATTTTAACAGTTTTATGGACATAATCCAATGGTTTAAAGATTAAAAAGGGTTATGAAATCAATACCATAATAAATTTCAGAACAATGTCCTCATTCTTGTACTCATTATTTGCTTCCCATTTCCTAACAACTAGCTTCCCCTTTCTCCCCCACCATCATCCTAAGAAACGATTAATCCAGGTACTGTCTCTAAAGAGTGACCTGTTCTGGATCAACACCACCAGCAGTTTGGAGGCAGCAAGACTGGGCTGCCTTCTACTCCAGGAACAGGTACAGGCCCAGAAACCCACGGGGTGGGGTGGGGGTGGGGGTGGTCATTGTGAGTCAGCATCAACTGGATGGTAATGAGTTTGGGTTTTCGTTTGTTTCATGTAGAGGAATCCTGGTGGTGTAGTGGTTATGCGTTGGGCTGCCAACCAACAGGCCAGCAGTCTGAAACCACCAGCCGCTCCCTGAAGAGTTACAGTCTTGGAAACCCACAGGGGCAGTTCCACCCTGTCCTATAGGGTCACCACGAGTCAACCACTTGATTGACGGCAGTGAGTTTGGAGCTAGTTTTTGAGTTTCATATAAAGAAAAACAAACCAAAAAATACACACCCACTCCCACAACAATAACACAATACAACAGAGAAACACCTCAATCCCAAAGAAAGCAGAAAATAATAAAAAAACAAAAAACAAATTTAAAACTGGTCTCGGTTTTTATTTATAAGCAGAGGTTTGATCTCCTGGGGCAGCCGCTGTTCCTACCTGGCTTCCGCTACTACCACTGACTAGTAACAGTGTGGCACTGTGGAGAAAGCCCTTCTTTAACTCCCCAAATGAGGCAATCCAAGGACAAACAGCTAAGCCCAGAGGATGGTTTCGACATGGGGGTCCGGTTGAGTACTGGATTGCTGACTGGCGGTCTGACTACTCCTCGGGAGCAAGCGGTGGCAGTCTGCGTCCGTCATGATTTACAGCCTCGGAAACACTCGACAGCAGTGGGTGTTTTTGTGCTTGCTTTACGTGCAGCTGGGAGCCTGCCAGATGCAGAGAGGAGCTGACTCTCGCAGGGTGGACTCTTGAGTCTGAATGAAATAAACAATGGAGCAGCAGAAGAAAGAGACCGAAGGTCTGGTGGCCAGAACGAGCTTCTCCTCCGCCTGCATTGTTGTTCGCCAGTGTGTACAATGGGAGTAAACACGAAGAGATGGTTGACAGAAGCCTTGGGGTTCTGGCCCTGCAGTGATGGAAGCACTTGGCTGTTACCAATTGGTCAGCAGTTCAAATCCCCCAGTGGTTCAGAGGGAGAAACGTGGGAGCCTACTTCCACAAAGATGTTCAGGCTCAGAGAACCCATGCTGGTTTCTGAGACCCTATCTTTAAGGCGGGCTTTCTAAGGCTCATCTTCCTCCTGGCAGTGTGGCTGGTGGTTTCGGACTACTGACCTTGGAGTAAGCAGCCCAACTCCTAACCCACTACGCCACCAGGGTTCTATCAAAACTCTAGTAATTTATAAATGTTTCCTCAGTCTGAAAGACACAACCACAAAGAGGCAATATGGTTGTTTATACTCAAATCTCCCCAGCATACAGAAGGATGGCTAACTTGGACAGAAGACTGCAGCTCTCTCTCCTAAGAAAGGTCTGTTGGCAACTCCAGTTCTGCATCTGGGAAGAAAGGCCTAAGGTTTGTTGCCTAGTCCCTTAATGGTCAGTGGGCTTCTTTACTTGGGCACCTTAGGGACAGGTGACATATCCAGCCTTTTGCTGGATGGAGATCCTTAGAGCCCCGCCTCTCTGGCCTCTGCTTAGGACCATCCAGAGAGTAGCAAGGGAAAGAGAACAACTTAGGGAACTGTCAGGGAGCAGCATAGATCCACAGTTCCTTTTACCTGGGCTTTAGAATATAATGCTACGCTACAATTACACAGTGGCTGGCAATTTTCACAGATTCTCATACACACTGTTATTTTTGGAGTGTGATTGAAACAGCTCCAAGTGGTCATAGTTGTTATTCTCAGTTTTACAGATGAGAAATGGAGGCTTAAAGAAGCCAGTTTTCTGGATTCAAAAATTCTTGCTCTTTGCAACATTCTTATCATTATTTTAAAACAATTACAAACTCATGGAAGTTACAAAGAAATGCACCAGGATGTCCTTGCACTCTTTCCGTAGTGTTAGTGTCAGTGGTTCCATGTCATACAACTAGAGTGTAATAGCAAAACCAGGAAGCTGACATCGGCACAATCCAGAGCTTATTCAAATCTCACCAATTTTACATGCACGTGTGTGTATGTGTTTAAACCACTAAACCTAACCCACTGCCATCAAATCGATTCCAACTCACAGAGACCCTACAGGACAGAGTAGAACGTTCCCTCGGGTGCTAAGGCTGCACATAGTTTTAGGAGCAGACAACCTCATCTTTCTCTCAGGGATCACTGATGAATTTGAACCGCCAACTTGGCCATCTGGGATAGCTCTATGCAAGTTTATCATTCCTTTTTTATACATGAGCTGAATATGAAGGGGCTTGCAAAGGTTCATGGGGTGGGGACGGGCAGAATGAAAAGATAATGGAATTTTTTTCCATGATGCTTCTGAAACTCCCTTGTAGTATACTAGCAATATCAATTTCTCTTTCATTGCCATCAAGTCAGTTCCAACTCACGGTGACCCTATAGGACAGGGTAGAACCGTCCTTGTGGGTTTCTGAGACTGTAACTCTTTATAGTGGAGTAGAAAACCTTGTCTTTCTCCCATGGAGAGGCTAGTGGTTTTGAACTGCTGACCTTGTAGTTAGGGGCCCAACACATAACCTACTATGCCACCAAGGACCTGGAAATATTAAACAGGAGGTTAGATAATAAGAAAGAACCAAGTGGCTTTTCTGTCAACAAAACAGTATCTAACAGCAATGACATCTAGGGCCTAATAGGTGTTTTGTTATCAGGCCTCAGTGAAGAAGGAAGAAAAAAAATCTAACTTGTCAGCTCTTGGGATCAGTAGTCAGTGCAATGTGCCTTTGTGGGTACAACTTCTAGAGGGGATGATAGGTACATAATTGAGGTAGTTAGTTTATTGTGCCAACCTGGCCAATAAACACATGTGGGGTTAATTGAAAAGTGGAGAGAGAAATGGCTTGGTGAGCCTCGCCTTTCTAGTTCTTGGGTCTCTTGTTTTGTGATGGTCACACTAGGATGCAGCTGCCTTCCCCAGTTCCCTGCTTTGGCTGACAAGGCTTACTTCCTGCAAGACATCCCCAAGGAGAAGCCGCATGGACCGACCCCAATGCAGCTCTGGGTGCTAGAGCAGCTCTGTGGAGACCCCCGCCAGCGCTGAGATGCTAACACATTCACTGATTGGGCTTTCCTCCTGCAGTTGGTGCCATTGCGTGTGTTTTGTGAGATGGAGGAGGACTTTGTGGATTGGTGTTGGACATATGGGTTAATGTTGGACTTGTGGGCTTGGGCAGCACTGGGTTGGGATGTTTTCTTGATGTGCACTTAACCTTTATATAAAACTCTCTCTTATACATGAGTTTCTGTGGATTTGTTTCTCTAAAGTACCCAGACTAACACAATTTACTGATTTTACTGATAATCCAGAAAAACAATGAACTAATAATTGTGTCAGCGATCTTCTCTCACGCAGAAAAACCTCTTTCCGTAAAAGGGGATCGATCTTACCTTAACTTCGCATTTAGTCTCGTCACTTTCCTTTTCCAGGAAGTTCACACCGGCCTCCGTATGAGGGTCCTTGGGTATTTTCTGAGGAGAATCTAGAGGGACGAGGAGAAGCCGTCATCCATTTGTGTAGCTGACACACACAGCGCAGGGCGCACGGTCTGACTTGGACACAGAGCTAGCAAGATGATGCTGACGCAGTGGACTCGTAAGGCGTAACTCAACTGCTGGGGTGATTTCCTACACGGTGGCCGAGGAGGAGGCAGAGGAGAGATGCAGGAGAGAAACAGAATCCTGGACCCCAGAGACGACATCCGAGCTGAAGACACCGACACCACAGCCATTCCTCCACAGCCGGTCTCTGCCTGTGAGCCGGTGACAGTGACGGCGGTTCCATCGTCCTTCTTCAGGAACTTGTCCTGGGCTGTTCCACTCGGCTGCTTCAGCCTGTGTCCACTGTACTATGGAGTGTCGCATTCGACTGTGTTTGTGTTACAAGATCAGTTCTCCTAGAGATACCATATTGTATTGAATGGTTTTTTCCCTATCATAAAGGTTATTAATTCGCAGTCATGATAGAAAATTTGAAAAACACTCAAAATTTTACCATGAAACAAAACACCTTGTTACATTTCCTTATAGATTTCTTGAAACTCCTCTATATATACTTGTGCCCAAGCATGCGCGCACACGCGCGCGCGCACACACACACACACACACACACACACACACAACCACCACCAAATGCACTGCCATTGGGCTGACTAAGTAGAACTGTCCCTGTGGTCTTTGGAGACTATAACATTTTTATGGGGGCAGAAAGCCTCATTACTCTCCCTCCAAAGGGCTGATAGTCTTGAACTGCTGACTTTGCAGTTAGCAGTCCAATGCTTAAACCACTACACCTCCAGGGCTTCTCTCTCTCTCTCATCAGGAAAGGATATGTATGTCTGCCCTGGCCCAAAGCAGGCTGATCTAATGGCTGGACTCCAGGGTGAAGGCATCACATCGCTTAGTGGGGTGGGGGGTGGTGGTGGGGTGGTGGTGGTGGTGGTGATTGCGTGGGAGCATCAGTTGGTTGAGAGAGAATGAAATTAGACTGTCTGTTCCTGTTCTCCTCTGTCGGGCACTTTCTTTCCTCCCTTTCCCTCACCCTCTCTCTTCCACAGCTGCGCTTGGACACCCACCCACCCGGGAGACTTCATTCCGTTTCTTCAGGCTCCATGGTTATCTGCTGATAAGACCGGGACCTGAGGCTCTACCAGAGGGTTGAGCTGGGGATGGCAGCTGGAAGGCTAGTAGGCGACACTTGGAGTTTGTATTTGTCTCCGTGACCACCCCATGTATGTACAGATCCCGTGGGAAGCTTGCAGGATGCCGGTGACTCACCTGAGGTCTGAGCTGAGCATTTTGAGGGCCTCTCTAGCCACAGGGTTATGCTGAGACAAACCAACTCTATGGCCGTGAGGGAGGGTTGTTTTTTGTTTTGGGGTGTTTTTTTGGAGAAGGAGGGAACTTTCTACTCTTACAAAGATTTACAGTCTCAGAAACCCAGAGCGGGCAATTCTACTCTGTTCTGTAGGGTCACTGAGCCAGAATTGATTCAGAATCACCTACTCGTCCCATTCTAAGTGTAACAACATAGTTAAAGGCATGGACTCAGAAGCCGTAACTGCCAGGATTCACATCTAGCTCGCCCATGTACAAGTGGCCCGTGGCCAGAGCCGTCTCCATGCCTTCACCTCTGCGTCTGCCAAGTCGGAATAAAGACAAAGCCTTCGAGCAGGGCTGTTATGAATGAAATGAACAATGGAGTGTTCACCTCACGATAAGTGCCCAGTACATGTTAGCTACAGTCATGTGGAATTCCTTGTGGATTTCAGAGAGGTCCAATGTGCCCAAAGCACACAGCTCATGAGACTCCGAGCTGAGACCCCCCCAGATCTCCTCCACAAGCCCTTGGGCTCATGATCCCTCTACTGGGAAAGACCGGGGTTTACCTTGGCCCGGACCCAGTTACTAAGGAGTCAGACCAATGTGTTTATCATCCTGCTGGTGACCTGAGTTCACTCAGTGGTTAGGCTCCGAAACAAAAGGACAGGGCTGTTCTGCAAAGCAAGTTTGCCATCTGGCCAGGGCCTGTTCGGACACGATGAGGACCCGAGGGCCAGTACCTATGATGAAATCTTGTGTCTGAAAAGCTGAGGAACAATGGATCGTCGTGTAAGCCTGTCGCAGACATGTGTCTTAAAACGGGGGGAGGGGTCAAGTCATAGACGTGAGCCTGATGCCAGGAGGGGGAAAGAGCCCCAAATGAGGACAACTAAGTCTTGTTTCCAGCAGTGGGTCCTAAAAGGATGCGTGTGTGTGTGTGTGTGTGTGTGTGTGTACATGTGCATGTGTGTGAGTGCTGGTGTCTGTGGAACGTGTGTAGGTGTGTCTCAGTGTGCATGCATCTTTTGTGTGTTTGTACAAAAACTCAGGAACAAAATTCACCGAACTGTGATTGATCCAGGCTTACTTCTAAAACACGGGCTATGTGCTGGATAACAGGGTTGTCAAGGATACTGAATGGAGAACTGAAAGAAAACCACGGTTTTCAGCGAAATAAAACGGAGTTTGTTGCCCATAGGCCTATACTACAAGGGAAGTGAAAGGAAATCCCTCAAGCCAAAGAGAAATGACACAGCACAGTATTTCAGGTCTACAAGAAGGAATACGGACACCAGAAATATTAACGATGAAGGCAAACATAAGAGACTATATAGGTACATTTGATTGATTTCTGTTAATCTCTTCACAAAACTCGGGAGCTTAACCTCTGTAGACGCCACATTTATGATAGAAAAACAGCCCAGTGGTATTGAGGGGCTCATGGAACTATTCAGAGCTACGGAGGTAGGGTTGGTTCTATCTAGCAGCCCAGTAAGACAGAGTAGAAATGCCCAGCGAGATTCGAAGGCTGCAGCTTCGTGTGTTCGGTTGTGGTATAGTGGCTACAAGGTGGGCTGCGAGCTGAAAGGCCCACAGTTCAAAACCACCAGCTGCTCCCTGGGAGAAAGACAAGGCTTTCTACTCCTTTAAAGAGTCATAGTTTCAGAAACTCACAGGCTACCCTGTCCTACAGGGCTGCTATGAGCCAGCAGCGACTTGATAGCTGTGAGCTTGGCTTTTTGGGATTTTCTGTTTGAAACTAACTTGTGCATCCCAGGAGACTCCCAGTCATTTCCACAGCTCCTTTCCCTCCTTTTACAGCCCCTCAGAGCAGTGCTTAGGTCTGATGGGTGAGGACTCTGGAGGGCCTTTTAAAGCGGTGACGCTTCGCTCTCTCTTGAAGAAAGTGTTACATTTGATACTTGTGTAGATGTATTTTCATGTGTGTTTTCTCACTGTGCCTCTCATCGAATCACTGGCCGTGCCCAGGACACGGTCGGTCGTCCGTGTGGTTCTTTTCTGTCCTTGCTCTTCCTACTCCCCCTCCCTCCGGGCCTTCCCCTCCCTGCCCTCCCATCTTGGCTCCCTTGGGGTCTTTAAAGTCTTATCCTTTGGTGGGAGCACCATTTCTATTTTTTCTTTTATCACAATGGAGTTGCAAAATAGTTTATGTGATTGACTGACTTTGATGAGCATAATGTTCTCTGATTTTGTCCGTGTCTGGAGATTGTGTGACAGACTCACCATCGTTTTTTATGAGGATGTGTGACGGTCTTAGAGTTTGCCTGTCTGTTCCTCTACAGTCAGGGCTTTTTGTTTCCATCTTTTTGCTATTATAGAAATTGTTGCAATAAATATGGGTATGTATATGTCTGTCGTCCATTATTTCTGCAGGATATATATATATATATATATATATATATATATATATATATACCAAGTAGAGGATTGCAGGATCATGACGTATTTGTATTTGCATTTGTTCAAGGAAGCACCACACTGACTTCCACAGTGGCTGTACAATTCTGCAATCCTCAAGGCTGTACATTTTTATGGAGTCAGATGCTACTTTTTTGTTTTTCCTTTTTTCCTGCAGAGTGACTGGTGGGTTCAAACCACCTTGGGTTAGGAACCAAGCACTTTAACCACTGTGGCACCAAGGTTCCACACGAAACGATACTTGTCTATAGTCTAGATTAAGTGATATAATATGACTCTAAATACGTTGTGATGAATTAAAGATGCATATCATAATCGCTCCCCCTCATATACATGTCAAATTGGACACTGAACGAGGAAGAACGAGGAAGAATCAATGTGTATGAGTTGTGCTTGCGAAGAATATTGAAAAAGGACAAACAAATCTGTCTTGGAAGAAGTACGGCCAGAGCACTCCTTAAAAGCGTGGAGGGGGAGGCTTCCTCTCATGGACTTCAGGCATGTTGTCAGGAGATGCTGGTTCCTGGGGAAGGACGTCATACTTGGTAAAGTAGGGGGACAGGGCCAAGAGGAAGGCCCTCAACGAGATGGATGGACACCGCGGATGCAACAACGGCCTCCAGCCAGGGACAATCGTGAGGATGGCGTGAGGATGGCGCAGGGCCAGGCGGGCTTTCATTCTGCTATGCAGAGGTCAGTGTGGGTCGGAACCAACTGGGTGGCCCCTAGCAACATCGTAATCCCAAACCACTTCCTGTCGTGTGTGTGGGGAGGGGTGTGTGTGGGGGAG
>NW_022108124.1:128142-163813 GCF_000313985.2 Echinops telfairi | reverse complement strand
TCAAAGGTCAGTAGAGGATTTCTTTTACAGAGCTCTCTTCATTAATATACAGAAATCCGATTGATTTGTGCATGTTGCTCTTATACCCTGGCATGTTGCGGAATATTAGAGTTTTTTCCAATGATTTTTTTTGGGGGGGTGTCACGTCTTTGGGGTTTTCTATTTAATCATATCATCTACAAATACAGAGGATTTTACTTCTTCTTTGTCAATTTGCATGCCTTTGATTGTTGTTGCTTCATAGCTCTGGCTAAGACATTTAGTACAATATTGAACTAGAGAGGGGACAAAGGGCATCCTTGTCCGGCTCCCATTCTTAAGGGACTGCTTTGTTTCTCCCATTGAGCAGGATGTGGCCATTGGTGTTTCATAAATGGACTTTATTGGGTTAAGACCTTTCCCTTCCATTTCTATTTTACTGGTTTTGTTTTGTTTTGTTTTTTATCAAGAATGGGTGTTGGATCTTACCAAATGCCTTTTTTACATCAATTGATACGATTGTGTAGTTCTTATCTTTTGTTTTATTTATATATTACATTGATTGCTCTTTTAATGTTGAATCATCATTGCATTTCTGGTATGAATCCCACTTGACCATGATGCATTATTATTGTTATTATTTTTATAATTGCTATATTGTTGCACTCTATTAGTCAGTATTTTGCTGAGAATTTCTGCATCTAGGTTCATAGGGGATATTGGTTTGTAATTTTCTATCCTGGTAATATCTTGGCCTGGTTTGGGTGTCAGGACTATGCCTGCTTGTTTCATAAAGTGAGTTTGTTGTCCTTGTCTGTATTCTGGAACAGTCTGTGTGGAATGGGTGTCAACTCTTTTCTGAATGCTTGGTAGATTTCCCTGTTGAAGCCACCTGGCCCTGAACTTTTTTCTATTGGAAAAGCCAAACTCATAGTGGCCCTATAGGACAGAGAGAACCATCCCTCTGACTTGCTGAGACTTTAAATCCTTACGGGAGCAGACAGCTGTCCTTAAAAACAAGGGTAAAAACTGT
This sequence comes from Echinops telfairi, assembly GCF_000313985.2. NCBI lineage: Eukaryota > Metazoa > Chordata > Mammalia > Afrosoricida > Tenrecidae > Echinops > Echinops telfairi. Next base: position 162,801 of record NW_022108124.1, on the reverse strand, counting down.
CAAACACCACATGACATGGATGAATTTGGAAGACATTGTGTTAAGCAAAGTTCATAGATATTCAGATGAGGAGCAACTGGTGGGTTTGAACTGCCAGCCTTGTGGTTAGCAGCTCTGTGTATAGCCCACTACATTACCAGGCTCCTTTGGTTTAGACTCCTATCTAATGTGACTCCTTTCAGAGCAGTTGGTAATGGTAGTCAGGTCTCAGTGGTTCTCTGGTCTCATGATGGTGGAGACAAATGCTCTCATGCACCATTATTCTTTGGCCCCTTTATTTCCATCCATCTATGGTTTTCTCTATCATGCTTTCCTCCAGACAAGAAGAGGTCTGCTCCCAAGTTGACCACACTTATTGCTCACCAAACTAGGCTGTAAAACGTCGTCTTGGTGGACTATGTTATGTTATGCCAAGGGACCGGGGTGAAAACACCAACTTGTTAACCCCTCCATCGCTGGTAACATCTTCTGGGCCTTTTCAGCCTTATGCTGTGGTTATTGCTTCACGAGACGACGAGCTTCGCCTGGACTTCAGGCCTCAGTTTCATGCAACTCTGTGAGGCCTCGATGCGTGCCTTATGCTACCACTGCCCTTTATTTAAATAATGTCTGCCCAAACCATGACCAGCATGCATCTTCAACACGCATCATCTCAACCCTCTGAGGAAACATGAAGGCCACACAAGTTTCTTCCCCAAACTACCTACCCAAGGCTGAGAGCTGGTCTGTTGGTGGGGACATCCATTTTGGGGAAGACTCGGGATGAGGGGCCACAGGCTGCACTGGGCGAGTCTGTTTGGCTGCTAGCTTCTTCAGGCTTACTTGCCTTTTGTCAAATATTTCCTGCACATCCCTCAGCTTCTGCAGGACTTTCTGGGCATTGGCCTGCAATTAAAAAAAAAAGTGAACTGTGAGCAGGTGTCTGTACACTGACCCAGACTTGATGTCTTCTCTTTCCTTCATCCTTCTCAGCCCAATCTCTACAAAACTTGGATGATGATACTGCAGGCATCTCTATGTAAACCTTCCTTAGTTTCCAATTGTTGTTGTAACAGAAACAACGTAAGTGGACGGCTTAAAAGAAGAGAAGTTTATTATTGTGTCCTTACAGAAGCCAAGAGTCTAATTCAGCCAGGCTGATTCCTTCCTTGACTCCAGCGCAGCTCACAGGACATCTGACTTCCCCAGTATGCTCCTGTCTCTCTGTCTACTCGGTTCTTTTTATAAGTCAGAAGTGATTTGGTTTGGGACCCACTCTACACTTACATGGGCTTATTAGCATAACAAAGAAATCCCTATGACCAAATGGAATTATATCCATAAATACAGGGATTAGGATTCCAATCTATCACAAAAGCAGGTCTCTGAATGGTACTTTAATTAGGTGAGGGTTTACATTCCAGATCATGAACAACTGAACAGCTCAACAACTTAAGCTATTTATCATACCAAAGGGAACAGACTTTGATGGTTACAAATTGGGCTTTTAAGAGTCTGCATCTCCCACTTGAGGGCTCCTTCAGTTTGTACATGTGGCTCTAAAGTCACTTTGAAACATTTCAAAGGATAGTATTCATCTAATGGTGATTTTGCTTCTAAAAAAATCTATGTATGGCTCCCAAATCATTTTAAATTGTTGGGAGGGGCAGGATTGACTTTTCTGTCTCAAAAATTTGCCGACCCCTGGGCTAGCCCAATCTCATGTCTGCATTTTCAGAGAGTGAACTTCCTGGTTTCAAGCAGCTTAGCTGTGCTGTGGCTACAGGTTCTGACAACAAGGCTGAGGAGTCCCAAAAGAACGGCACAGTTCTCCTGTCGATGTGATAGGAGGTGGTTGGTGGTCAGTGACTGAGGACGACTCTGTTCTGGCAGCAGTGACAGCTAAGGGTTGCAGAACCTGAGAGGTCGTTCTTAATGCAGCAGGAATTTGACTGACTGTACTTGCTGTGGGCTGGGGAAGTGTGACCAATAGCCCTGGGCCAACAGCCATGGCCTTGAAAGCTACTGTGTTTTGTCCTGCTGGGTTCAATACCCACAACTCCCTCATTCCCTCTCCTTTCTCCCAGTTGGAAAAGGACTATCTTCCTTACATGTCCCACCACTGATTTGGAAACAGGTTATTGGTATTTTCTGCATGGGTCCACCAATGGAGAGGAAGTTCACCCCAGGACGGACCACAGCCAGAACTTCTCTCGTGCCTGATTTAGATGAATCAGAAGACGAGATTCTGGATTTACAATGGATGCTGGGATGGGCTCATATTTTGTGGATGTTGGGGTGGGGTTAATATATTTTGTATGTGGGAAAGAAATGAATTGGGGCATGGGGGTGGTAGAAGGTGGAGTTATGGATTAAACTCTGGCCACCCAACGATGTTGGGGTCTTCTACACACACTGTTCATCTGCCTGGAAACCGTCCTCTGTCTCCCTTCATTCATTCTCCATTGCCTGAGACACTCCGCACCTGGGCAAGATCCTTCTCTGACCGCAAGTCCAGATCAGAGTCATCTAACGAAAGCCAGAGCGCCCCCCAGCCCCTCTTTCAGAGCATCTTTCTCAGCTGGAAACAGAGCGTTGTACGGTCCTTTTACTAATGCCAGCCTCTCTCATGAAAAGCACGTCTAGTCCATCAATGCGTCTATCCTCAGCATACAGCACAGTGTGTGATCCATCAGAGGTACTTATAAGGGTTTGTTCAGAAATGGGTTACTAAAGATGACATGTCGGTCAGATTCTGCAGGATAAGTTGACCAGGAAGCACAGGCAAGGAGTCTAAGAAGCCATCAAAGGGCTAGAGAACCAATCAGCCTGCTCAGTACATCCTACCTGTTCTTTCTTGATTCCTTTCTTCCCCAGCTGCTTCATTTTTCAGCTGAATTTTCTTAAGCAACAGACAAAGCCCTTTAAACATCCCTATCCTAACCACACGGCCAAAATAACCCCCGAAGACATTACCTTTATGTCCTGCGTGAGTATCAACTCGAATTGGTTGTAAAATGCCTTGGGGCTGGGCAACTGGTGCTCCCTGGCTGTGCCCAGGAATGTCTCAATGTCGTTCATGGCGATGTCAATTCCCTCTCGGGATTGGCACTTGTCGACAGCTTGGGAAGCCAAGAGGTAGATTCCCGCTTCACACCACTGGCTGACCTTGGGAAAGACACAGAGCCCTGGGCAGTTAGCCTGACTGCAACTCAGCCTTCACAGGGTTCACGAGCTCCCTGCTCACCGAGGGTCTACGGAGGCTCTGATGCAACAGGAAACACTCCTGGGACAGCTTGCAGTTTAGAGGCCTTTGCACTACCGGCACACCTCATTTTATCATGCTTTGCTTTATTGTGTGTGTGTGTGTGTTGCTTTACAAACTGAAGCTTTGTGGCATGAAGCAAGTCTATTGGCACCAATCGCCTGTGCTCATTTCTTGTCTGTGTCATATTTTGGCCATTCCCACCATATTTTAAATTTTCTATAATGCTATTGCATAATTAATGGATTATCCACTGCCAATGAGTCAATTCTAACTCATAGCAACGCTATCAGATACTGGGTTACCAAAACCCAAACCAAACCTACTGCCATTGAGTCAACTCCAACTCCCAGTGACCCTGTGGGACAGGGTACAATTGCCCCTGTGGGTTTCCAAAGACTGGAAGTCTTCATGGGAGTAGAAGGCCTTGCCTATCTCCAGTAATGGATCACTGTATTGTATACATGTAACTTTTATATGCACTGTGTGATATTTGGGCTTTGTGTCAACTTCTTCACTGGGCCAGGATTCTCATTGGTTTGGTAGTTGATGTCTAGTGGCCCTCCGTGATGTGACCTAACATAATGGAATCACCACATGATAGAATCTACAGGAAGCAGCCAAGCACTTTAAGATTAAGGTGGAGTGAAACCCTCTGACTCAGGTAGGTCACAGGCCTGATGCAATTCAAAGGTTGCCTCCGAACTTGATATACTTCCTGTAGATCAGTGGACCTGGTGGAAAGCTTGCTGACTTTTCATCTGGGTCTGGCTCCTGCATCTGGCCCATCAGCTTCTGGTTCTTTGAACTTGACCAACAGCCTGCCATATTGTCCGCAGGTTCCAGGAGCCATCAATGGCCTGTCATATGACCTGCTGACCTAGGGATTCAACCACCGATGCAGCCTGTGGTCTTCCTGGGCTCATGAGCCTTCGAAGCTACATTGGTCGAGAGACGCCTCCAGCTTAACGTATGACCCACGGACTTGAAACCCGACAGCACACAGTTTCTTTCACAACTGTGTCAGCCATTTCCTTGATACACGTTTATTTATCTCTATCTATCGTTGGTTTTGCTTCCTACAGAATCCAGCCTAACACAAGGGGTGGGGGCAGACACTGCGTGGCTTGCTTTATTTCAATACTCACTTCACTGCAGTGATGTGAAACCAAGCCAACCTTATCTCCAAGGTTGCTATTAGGTGCCCTGGAGTCAGTTCCAACTCATAGCGACCCTACGTGCAACAGAATGAAATGCTGCTTGGTCCCGCACCATCCTCACAATTGTTACACTTGAGCCCATTGTTGCAGCCACCATGTCAATCCATCATGTTGATGATCTTCCACAGTGCCCTTCTACAGTGCCCAGCCTGGGGTCCTTTCCCATAGACTGGTTTCTCTTGATATGTCCAAAGTACATGAGGCGCAGTCTCACCAGATTGGTTTCAGAGGAACATTCTGGCTGTACTTCTTGGAAGACAGATTTGTTTGATCTTCTGGCAATTCCCCCAAGGAGTCACTATTCTTCGCCACTGTAATTCAAACAGACCAATTCTTCTCCAGTCTTCATGTTCCTTGTCCAGACTTCACAAGCATATGAGGCAAATGAAAACACCATGGCTTGGGTCAGGTGCACCCTAGTTCTCAAAGTGGCACCTTAGTGCTTTTACACTTTAAAAATGTGAGACATTTGCCCAGTTCAATGGGTCATTTGCTTTTTTTGACTGCTGCTTCCATGAGCCCTGATTGCAAACTCAAGTAAAATTAAATCCATAGCAATGTTATTCTCCATTTTTCAAGATGTTATCTATTGGCCCAGTTGTAAGGCACCTGGTTTTCTTTACATTGAATTGCAATCCTACTGAGAGCTGCGGCCTTTGATCTTCCTTAGCAAGTGCGCCAAGGCTTCTTGGCTCTCAGCAAGCAAGATTGTGTCGTTTGCAGTTCACAGGCTGTTAATAAGCCTTCCTTCAAATCCGACGGCAAGTTCTTCTTCATACATCTGCGCAGCGTACAGACTGAGTAAATATGGTAACAGGACACAACACCTTTCCGCGTTTTAAACCATGCAGTGTCTTTTGTTCTGTTTCAATGACTGTTTCTTGGTTTATGTACAGATTCCACATGAACACATGAAGAGTTCTGGAATTCCCATTCTTCCCAATGTTATCCAGGTGTGTGTGTTTTTTTATGCTCCATACTGCTGAAAGTCAACAAAGCACAGACAAATATCTTTCTAATGTTCTCCGTGTCCAGGCAAGATTCATCTGACATCAGCAAGGACAGTCTTCATTCCAAGTCCTCTCTGCATCCAGCTTCTGTTTGTGGCAGTTGTCTCTTAAGACGCCACTGCAACCATTTCTGAACTATCTTCAGCAAAAAATTTACTTGCAAGTGATATAATCATAGTGTTTGATAATTTCCAAATACTGTTGGGTTATCTTTTTTTTTTTTTTCCGGAATGGGCACAAAGACGGATGTCCTCCAACGGGTTGGTCAGGGAATCTTCCAGATTTCTTGGCTTCAGCTTATTGAAACATTTCAGTTACTATTCTGCCCGTGACTGGAGTCTTGCTTTTGGCTCGTGGCTTCTGTGCAGCTTGAACATCTTCCTTTGGTTCTTGATAATAAGCTACCTTTTGAAATGGTTGACTGTCGACCAGTTTTTGGGGGTACAGTGATGCGATCTTCCTTCTGTCTTCTTAGGATAGTTCCTGTATCATGCAATATTTGTCCCATAGAATCCTTCAATATTGTTGAAGATTTTCCTTCAGTGCTTTTAGCTTGGAAAATGCTGAGTGTGTTTTCCCCTTCTCGCTTTTCAATTCCATGTCTTTGCACATTTCATTTTAGTGGTTTGCTGTGTTGTGTTGGGCGGCCCTTTGAAATGTTCTGTTTAGCTGTTCTTTTCCGTCATCATTCCTTCCATTGGCTTTAGCTGCTCTATGACAAGAGCAAGTCCCAACATCTCACCTGATGTCCATTTCGTCTATTTACTTTTTAATGACCTTTGCTTTTTACATGTATGATGTTCTAGATGTCATCCCTAACCCCCCTGGTCTTCCAGTCGTTAGTGTTTAACATCTCAAGAACAGATCTGTTCTTGAAATTCAGGTGGGCTACATCCCTCGGAGAAGACAGCTGAAAGTGGTTCTAAGGTTGGTCTAGTCTCAGAGAAATGTAACAAAAAACTTTTCTAGATTACTTGTCTTGCATCCTAAGTATGAAAAGAGCCTGGGTTGATTCAGGAAGCATTATATTTGGCCCTTGTGCACCTTTTGAGGGGAAGGCAACGTCTCCTTAGAAAAACAAAAAACGAAAAACCACTTCCCTCTTGAGATCCCTAGTCTATTAACGTTTGCATTCATTGGTGTTTGTCTGGCATTGGGTATTGGGTGGCTAACTGCAAGGTTAGGGATTCAAACCTACCACCTACTCTGTGGGAGAAAGATGAGGCAGCATAGTAGGTTACACACTGAACCGCTATTGGCAAGGTCGGCAGTACAAACCCATCATCAGTTTCTTTGAGAGAGAACGATGAAGCTGCCTACTCCCATAAAGATTTAAAAGCTTTGGAAACTCAAAGGGGCAGTTTTACGCTGTCCTATAGGGCCACTATGAATCAGAATCGAGTCAATGGCAGTAAGCTTGTTGTTTTCTTTTGAGAGAAATACCCAGGAATATTCAAGGTTGTAGCGGAGAGTAGCAACATCCAAACTTTCCTGGATTCATTTTTTCGTCTTCTTTCAGTTCACTTTAAAAAAAAAAAAAAGACTTTGTGTTTTGTTTTCTTTACTCGTTGAACCCTCTTGAGACACCTGAACAGAGATGTGGGATTTTTGTGCAGCCTGAATGTGTATAATAAAAATAAGCTTCCAGTGCAAGTTCACCTGCATTTCCATTTACCAGGGGCTCTGTGAAGCTATTAAAAAGAACAAGCCAAAAAAAAAAAACAAACAAAAGAAAACTATACAGAGACACAATCAAAAGGGAACACTTCAAAGTGGTTAATGTTTAGAGGAGACATTACACGCATTAACATTTTCCTCTTAATTATTTCCCTAAAAGGTTTACTCTGAGTCTGAATGACTTTCAGAATAATAACAAAGTAATAAAGTTATTTTAAAATGACTGGTTCCCAATGTGTGAAGATGAGGAGGCATGTGTAGGTGTCCATAAGCACTTTCCCCCTCACCTGTCCTACATTTTTAGATTGTTTAAAAGAATACAAAGTCGTGCTTTGCAAGAGACGGTGGAAGCTTTCTCTTTAAATGTCATGCCGAGTCTGCAGAAAGCATTAAGCAACTAGGAGGGCCTTCTGTAGCACCATGGCTACTTGCACACGCATACACACACAGGCACATTCCACAGAGTGAAAACTAGCTCCCGTCAAATCAGCTCGGACTCTGGAAGCCTCCAAGCTTGCCGAGGCTTTGGATCCACTCACGCCTCCCGTCAGCAGTTGGGCATTCTACGTTCCTGGAGCAGAAACGGGGTCTGGAAAACAGCAGCTGATTCCAGGGAGAGCTCAGCATGCAAGGCAGGGTGTGAATGAATGAACCCCTCCGAGACCCTTGCTTCTGGAGCGGCGGTATCTCATTGACACTAAAGCTCCTTTGGCTGAAGGACGATGTGAACACACTGGAAGGGTGCCCTCAGCCACGTGGGCAGAGCGAGCTATGGGGTGGGGCAGGGCACAGCTGACAGGGAGGATTCCCAAGGTCACCACTCCAATGGATTGGGAACTTGCTCCAAGGATCCCTGCTGCCTCCAGGTCTACCTACACATGCCCCTCCTTGTGCAGATAGGGAATCAGCCAGTCTCAACTTCAAAGCTGGCTTCCCTGGGTGGTCTTGGGGGAATCACTTAACTCAGAGGGTCTCAGTCTGGTTTCGGCCCACCTGCACCTGGAAATGTGACCGAAATACTGATTTCTCTGGGCATACGACAGGGAAGTTCTGGGCTAGGTGCTGAAGGTGCTGTGCTAGCAAGCCAGCCGTTTCCTATCTCATGGAGAACTCAGAGAGCCAATCAATGACAGCTGGAACAGGCTCGTCCATGAGACCCACGGACGTCAGTACACCCGCTTTCTCCTCTGTCAACCGAGGCCCTCAGTACCTTCCCCAAAGGCTGTCATGGGGGTCCCATTTCAAACTAAAACCAGTTGCCTTTCTGTTGATTCTCTCCCGTGACCCCCTGTGTGTGGGAAAGTGGAGCTGTGCTCTAGAGGGTTTTCAGTGACTGATTTTTCAAAAGTAGACCACCAGGCCTTACTTCCAAGGAGCCTGGAGTGGGGTGGGGGACTAGAACATCAAACCTTCCTGTAAGCTGCCGAGTGACGAAATTGTTCGCACCACCCCGGTGGCATGCAGAGCCACTTCCTACCACCTTACAGGAACAAAGCTCGGTCACTGGTAGTGGGCACCACAGTCATTATCACTTCAGTTTTTTCCAAAGGATTCACACTTGCTCTGCTTAAAATCTCCAAATCGCATTCGCTGCCCTCAAGTCAATTCCAACTCGTCGCAGTCCGTAGGACACAGGGGACTGGCCCCATCCGGGTTCCAAGGCTGTCATGTTTCCAGGAACAAGGTGGGGCTGGAGGCTTCCAACCACCCATCTTTTGGCAGGTGAGGAGGTCTTCCCCACCGGTTCCCGGGTTCCTGATATGACAGAAGCACTTCGAGAGCATGGTGCTTGATTCTCTGCACTTCTGAAGGGGAATCAAGAAATAACCAACAGGGCAAGCCAACCGCCCTCGTGATGTGTGGTTGAAACCCCATACGAATGCCCTCGAGATCCTGGAACAGAAACATACGGGATTTTTGTGCTGTGTGTCCCCCACACCTGGTAATGGCCTCCTCTGAACTCTAATGGGTCGTGGTGGGGGTGGCTGGGGCACGTTCTACCTTCAATACCTCCACTATCAAGAAGTGAACAATTCTTACTGCCTTCTGAGCACCTTTCCATAGAAAATATCCTTGCTCCTTTCAGCCGTCGTATGGGGCAGAGGGGGGTAGGGACAGGAGGACTCAGATCAGCCCTCGCCGTCAAAGCCAGGGCTTGACCTAGCTCACCTGGTCCAACTGCCTATGCAGCTCCAAAGACTTCCTTAAGAGGTCACGTTTTTTCTTGTTTTCATTGACGAAGTCATCGCAGGTGTGCCTGAGTTCCGCACACCTGGGCCTGATGACGTCCGCTGCATAGTGATGGCTTTGGATGAGCCGGTCCCCGGTGAAGGCACACAGCTGGGCCTCTTCCAAAGACTCCTGCACAACAAACACCCACAGTCCAGCGTCAGAAATCAGGTCACTGTGAGGCCTACTCAACCAGGCCTGGATGCCTGGCCTTGTGGGGAGGCTAGTAAGATGCATGTTCGGGTCTTAGGCTGAGTGTCTCAGGCTGGGCAGCCTGGGGAAGCTCCGTGGCAGTTCAAGGGCCCAGGAAGTCTAACCTCCTCCAGAGTCATCTGCAGTCTGAAAAAGAACAAGGCAGCATCATCCAAATGTTCATTGCGTTCTGGGCCCGGTGCTAAAGAGACTGTACTAGCAAGCCAGACATGTTCCACCGAATGGAGAACTCGGATATTAAATACGTTACACACATAACTGGGTTATTACAACTGTGAGGAGTTCTTGGGCAGAAAAGCATGAAGTGTTATAGGGCGTATAATGAGATTCCGAATTCTCCTTTCCACTACAGAGGAAAGGAAGAACAGGCAGATGGCTGAACATGTGCATTCTTTCTGGGCGTCTGGGACTCTGGTACAGGCTCCACAGAGCATGCCTGCATGCCTAGCCCCCATGCAGAATGCTAATGAGGACTGAGGGTGAAGTGAAGAGGAGAAACTAGCCAAGACATGGTTTGGTCAATTCTATGGGGCTCTTGGGACTTGAGACATATGCTAGCTAAAGTCTTCCCACAGCCAGCAAGGTCCCTTGTCCGCTCTGACTCAATTTGCTTCAGCAGACCTGGTCCACTTCACCTCCTCCTCCTACTTCTCTCTGTCTGGCTCACTTTATTCCAACTGCCTGGGGCATGATGTCTTTGTCTTCCTGTTTTTCATTCATTCATCCTTTACCTATTACTGAGGACTTCTCAGGTGTCAAGCACTGTGCTACGTGCTCGCCTCAGGAAACTTACGTTTTAAGGGGAGACACAGGCAAGAAACAATTGAATAAGCAGATTTTCTAGTGCCTTAAATAGTGTCAAGTGCTATGGAGAAAAATAAAACCAGAGGCGAGGGGCAGCGTATGCTGGTAGAGGAGTTGCTATTTGAAACAGGGTCTTGTTTAGAAAGGGTCTTGTCGGGAAGGCACTGTCCAGCATTGCAGGATGGGAACTGTTATCCTGGGAAAGCCTGATTGCGAGGTTGGCCTTGGAGAGTGTCTAGGAATTCCTGCCCCCCCCCCCCCCCATTCCCTGACAAGGGAGCCTCACTGTGCTTACACAATGCCATTGAGATCAAACCTGCATTCTTTCTGGGAATCTGGTGTTGTGGTACCGTACTCCACAGAGAGTGCCTCCATGGCTCCTCCTAGTCAGAACTCCAAAGAGCTCCCCTGGTAGCAACTTGTCACCGTGTTGTTACACCTCACTGCTGAAGGAATTAACCATGTCGGGGAGCCCTGGTGGCATAATGGTTACATATTGGGCTGTGACTTGCAGGGTCAGCAGTTTGAAACCACTAAGCAGCTCCTTGGGAGAAAAACAAGGCTTTCTACTCCTACTACCATGACCCAGTTCTACCTTACCAATTCAGCTAGACCGGAGTACACACTTTGGTACAGGTAAGAGCTCTCGACACATGGAATTCAGGACAGATAAAACCCTCAGGAGCAGGAGTGGGAGTAGCGATATCTTGAGGGTAGAGGGGTGGTGGCGGCAGGGGGAGAAAGGGGGGTGTATTAGTCTGGGTACTTTGGAGAAACAAATCCACGGCGACTCACGTATAAGAGAGAGTTTTATGTAAAGAAAGTGTGCATCACGAAAACATCCCAACCCAATGCTGCCCAAGCCCACAAGTCCAACATTAACCCATTAACCCAACACCAGTTCACAAAGTCCTCCACCTCACAAAACAGAGGCAATGATGCCGACTGCAGGAGGAAAGCTGAGTCAGTGAACGAACAAGCATCTCAGCACTAGCAGGGGTCTCCACACGGCTGCTCCAGCACCCAGGGCTGCATCGGGATAGGTCCATGTAGCTTCTCCTTGGGGATGTCTTGTATGAAGTCAATCTTGCAAGCTGGAGCAGGGAACTGCTAAGGCAGCTGCACCCTGGTGCGACCATCACAAAGCAAGAGATCCGAGAACTAGAAAGGCGAGGCTCACCACCCATTTATCCCTCCACCTTTCAACCAGCACCACATGTGATTATTGGCCAGGCTGGCACAATTAACTAACTCAGGGGGACTCATCACAAGGTTGGACATATAGCCCACCACACACACAGGGGTACGAATAACAGAAAGGTGGGTAAAGAGACAACAGACAGTGTAAGACACGTAATAACAATAATAATATGTAATTGATCAAGGATTCACGAGGAAGGGGAAGCAAGAGGAACTGATACCAAGGGCTCAAGTAGAAAGAAATTGTTTTGGAAATGTTGATTATAACATAGGTATGAGTGTGCTTAATACTATTGAATGATGGATTCTTATATGATTTCTAAGAGCCCCCAATAAAATGATTAATAAAAAAAAAAGATGCATAGACTCAGAAACTCATGGAGACAGTCCTATCCTGTCTGGAGGGCCATTAGGAGTTGACATAGACTGGACGTGAGACCCCACTGAAGGAGGACTCTGGGACGCTTGTACCTGGTTTCCCGCCACTCTGCACCGCGCACTCCTTTCTTGTGTCGAGGTTGCTTTCACTGCACTAAATCTTGCCCACGGGTATTACGATGTGTTGAGTCCTGTGAAGGCTGCTCATGAGTCTTTAAGCCTGGGGTGGTCCTGGGGACTTTTGACAAACAAGCCACGCTCTGAAGGGAGGGGACCATCTATGCAGTGCTGGCTGCCAAGTAGGAGCATGTTTGGTGTGTTTGAATGGCGGGAGGGCAGGCAGGCAGGGTGGCCCGAGCACAGGGAGCAAGTGAGAGAGGCAGAGGGGATGCAGTCACAGAGGAAAGGGGGATAATATTGGGAAGAATATAGATGGCCTGTAAGCACTGTGGTTTTTTTACTTGTGATTTGAGAAGCCAATGGAGGGCTTGGATGAGAGAGCCACACACTTTTCTTTTCAAAAAGGGTTAACCTGGCTGCAGTGTGAGAATGGATAACAGGGCTGGCAGAGCAGGGACACCAGGAAGAAGGCGGCTGCAGTTGAGGCTTACACAAGGCTGGTGTCCAAGCGACTTCCTGCTGTGGGTCCTTTCCTGCAGTGGTCTTCCTTGAGTCATTCCGATCTACCTAAAGCTCTTGTGTTGTACTCGACAATCTAGCACCCAGGGTTGTCTGCCTGGGAAGCGCACCAAAGACTCCGTGCGCAGTTTGCGCACTCATTCTGTCCGAATGTCTTTTTGCAGTATTTATCTCAATGAGGGGGCCCTTCGGCAATACGTAAGTCAATGAGTGATACTCGCTCACTCACACTCTGCCATCCAATTGATTCCAACTCACAGCGACCCTACAGGACAGGGTGAGGCTGCCCCTTTGGGTTTCCGACACTGAAACTCTTTACAGGAGTAGAAAGTCTGGCCTTTTCCCCTCAGAGTGGCTGGTGGTTTTGAACTGTGACCTCTGGTGAACACGCCACCAGAGACAAGTATTGCAAAAAGAATGAAGTTGTCCAGGGTGTCATCTTGCTTGAATCCACAATCAATATTCATGGAAGCAGCAGTCAAAGGACACATTGCATTGGGTGACTTTGCTCCACAAGACCTCTTTAAAGTGTTGAAAAGCCAGGACATTACTTTGAGGACTAAGGTGCGTCTGCTCTAAGTCATAGTATTTTCCATTGCTTCACATGCATGTGAAAATTGGACACAGAATAAGGAAGACCAATTCATTTTAATTATGGGGCTGGCAAAGAATATCTGAAAGGCCCATGGACCATCAAAAGCACAAACAAATCTGTCTCAGAAGAAGTACAGTCAGAATGCTCCTTGGAAGCAACGATGGCGAGATTTGACCATGCCTCACGTACTTGGGACATGTGATCAGGAGCGACTAGACCCTGGAAAAGGACATCACACTTGGGAAAGTAGCAGGGCAGCGTGAAAGACGAAGACCTTTGACAAGATGGACCTGCGCAGTGGCTGCAACAATGGGCTCAAACACAACCGTGAGGCTGGTGCAGGACTGGGCTGTGTTCCATTCTGCTGTATGTAGGGTCGCTATGAGTCAGAACCAATTCGACAGCCCTTAACAACAATCAATGAGATGGACTCGAACATACCAACGATCGTGAAGATGGCACAGGACGGATGGCATCCCCTTCTGCTAGACATAAGGCCAAGGAGCCCTGGTGGTCAAGTGGGTACTCATGGAGATGCTAACCTTGAGGTCAGCAGTTTGATACCACCAGCCAGCTCCAAGGGAGAAGAGAGGGTTTTCTACTCTTGTAAAGAATTACAGTCTCAGAAACCCACAGGGGCTACCTTGTCGTGTAAGTCGCTATGAGTCAGAATTGACCGAACGGCAGTGAGGGAGACATGTGAACACCAGGAGTCGAGCCAGCAGCATGGTGAGAACTAACACCATCAACCACTTCTATCTGACAGTCTCTTCATTGTTTCCTTTAACGACTCATGCACTTTGGACGCGAGGGACGGCAAAAAAGGGGAAGACCCTCGACGAGATGGAGTGGCACACAGATCGCAATGATGGGCTCAAATATAACCATGGTGCGCAGGATCAAGCAGTGTTTCATTCTGTTGTCCACAGGGCTGCTGTGGGTCAGACTGGCTTGACACCACCCAACAACAACAAAACAACTCCCTCCCTCTCTTCCCCACTCCCACTTAGTAGGCACGCAACACATATTTAAGCAACAGAGCGAATGAATGAACACTGTGGCGCAGCAATCTGTTGGCTGAAATTGTGTGAAATCAGCCTTGCGTCAGCCCAGATGACTGCCACCTTCCAAAAGTCTCGGGGAGCAGAGAGACCATAACACCCTTGCTGACAACGGCTAGCTTCAAAACAAGTCCCATGTGCTTTGGGTTAGCTTTTTACAACAACTGAAGAATGGGACAACTTCTCCCTCTCTTAACTTGCCATGGTTTATAGTTCCCACCACCTCAGCAACTCACAGCCATCGATTAGTTTACCAAGTCCTACAAAGTGTCTTTTGAATTCTGATCTCTTCCCTTCACTGGCACTGTCTTGGCTTAAGCCCTCAGGACAGCTACATCCCCAGCAGGGAATCAATGCGTGCTCCATACATCTGATAAAGCAACTTATTCAATCACAATATCCTGTTGTGTCCATGCCACTCTCAAGATTCAGGCCCTTCCACAGCCTTTGGGAGAAAGTTCAAACCACCGTGCCTCTCTCTGACTGCTCCACCTTCCCCTTCCCCTTCCCTCTACCTCCGTTCCAACAACGACACTAACCACGTGTTGCTGCCGTGTACCATTGAGTCACTTCTGACTCATGACTGAGCAGACCCTGGCCCCTAGCGTTTCCTGGGCTGAAATCTTTATGGGAGCAGATCACCACCTCTTTTCTCCCATGGGACCACAGGTAGATTTGAACCATGAACCTTTTGGTTAGTAGCAGAGTGCTTAATCACTGGGTCACCGAAGAGCCCCAGATATTCATGCAACCTCAGATCTCCACATCTTCTAAACTTGCTCCTTGCGCATAAGATACCCCATCATCCCCTTCACCCGCCCCACACTCATCTGGAGCAACTGAGTCAGCCTTCTTCAGGAAACATCCTCATCCTCTGCTTTATTGGGATGCCCTTCCTCGGTCTTTCTGTGCTGTGCTCTTTCCCGATCAGAGCGCTCACTCCACTCACTTCACTGTGATCACTACTTCTCTGTTGCTCACACTAAGCCACGGACCCACGGGGCCAGGAAGGGCTCATCTCCAACAGTCCGTGCCACTTATCAGTTCAGGAGAATAAGTGATTATTTTGCACAATGAAAAGGAGTGATCATCTAACAGTAAGATGTCAAGCAACAATGCTTTGAAGGACCTCAAGGATAAAGACCCAGGGCGCTCCTTCTGAACAGAAGAGGCCCAACTGTTCTGATCACCATTGTGAAAGGTTAGAACGGTCATTCTGTGAAGCCATGATTCTTGTCTGTTTTGTTCACTGCTATGGACTCCATAGAACAATGTTTGATACAGTAGGTGCTCAGTAACTATTTCCCGAATGAGAGACTTACTAAGATGGCTCGGTGACTGTAGATACAGCCCAGGAAACATTCCATGGCCCAGAATTTACCCTCTAACCTCTATGATATTAATAACAACAGCTAACATTTACTGCACCCTTATTATTTATGAGGAAGTGGTTTGTGGGAGCCACCCCTAACCTCCTGTAGCTACCCAAAGGAGAAGGGGACCTCAACTCCACATCTGCTCACAGAGGAGTCCTGGGAGGCAGAGGTCAGACATGCCTCCACCCTCCAACTCTCTTTACCCTGTTCTGACACCACCTCTCCCTTTACAACACTTTTCTTCTCTGCCCAGTTTGATCATCTGTTGCGATGGCCCCACACACACCTCACAGATAATACTCACAAATTATGCGGGTTAATTAGGGAAGTTCACCGGTTACAAAATGTTAAGGCCACAGTTCTTTGGTTCCCAGCACCTCTTCTCAGCTTTGCCGGCAGGTGTGTCTCTCTCTGGTCCTCGGCCTCTCAGTCATACTTTGGCAAGTGTTACAAAGCTCTTCCAGCGCTGATGCAGGCCCAGAGGTCACCCGCACTGCAAGCCAGCCTCCTGTCCTATAGCACTCAGTTTGGCTTTGTTCCTTGGAAGAGAAGTCGGCCTCTTGGTCTCCTGGTCTCTGGCGCCTCCATTTCAGGTAGGGCTCTCACATGCACTACCCTGGGGACTCTTCCTTTGTGATGGTTGCAGGAGTCCCTGTTCCTGATGCTGATGTGACTCACGCTTATGGCCAGAGGAGTGGCAACACTGACAAATCCCCGGAGTGAGTCCTCTTTATCTTAGTTGCATGCAAGTGCCTTTACTTGCTACGGCTTGTCTATTCACACTCCTTTGAACGCCCACCCAGTGATGGAATGTGTACAGCCAAGTCAGAGTGCAATTTCACTATACCATACTCAGGCCCTGTTCTGAACACCGCACACTGATTGCTGCTTTTCTTCCTCACAACGTCTCCTTTGGTATAGGCACTAGTTCACCAAACAGAGGCTGAGACACACCAACCCAACTGACCCAGGTAGGAAGGAGGAGAGTCAGGCTTCTAACTCGGGCCGCCTGGCTCAGCATCCGGCTCTGACCAACGCACACGGAGGGAAGCGGTGGCATGCATTCTGCCTAAGCTTGGAGACCTCGTCTGCCTGCTCCCACTTGCCTAACTTCAGTAAAACATTGTATTTGCTAGCTGTGTTACATTTGCTCTGCCTTTTTGGGACAGAGCTAAATCCTGAGCTAAGTCATCAGTCCCCTGTGATGGCCATTGGGTAGGGTCTTCCGACCACTGCCAGTACTATATCCAACAACATTCTGTAGTGATCTTAGGATTTTCCTTGGCTGATTTTCAAAGTAGATCACGAGGCCTTTGTTCCTAGTCCACCTGAGTCTAGAAGTCTGCCGAAGCCTGTTCCCACTGGTGAGCCTGCTGGGATATTTGAAGGACCTCCTAGCAGCACAAAGGCCTCCAAAGAATGACCAGCTAACTGACAGGTGGGGGTGCAGTCGAGTACAGGCGCATGAAAACCCCGCAAGGACTTGAAAAGAGGTCTAGGTGCTTAATTTATTAAGAATCACACAGACTCTTGTGGATCCAGGGAAGTTCACCAAGGGCCCAGTGGTGGCAACAACCTGCCTTTCATTTCCTAGGTGGCATCTTGCCTTCCAGAACGACTTGAGAAACATTTGAGGTGCTGAGGAAAACGGATCTGGGGAAAAGAGAATGTCATCCTTCGTCAATATAACTCAGTGATTATATTGGATGGCTGAATAGACAATAGTAAACAGCATCTAAATGTCGATCACCGGACAGATTCCAGGCATGCACTAAGTCCTCTGTTGCTGTTTAGCTGCTGCCGAGCTGACTCCAACCCAGGGAAATGTTACATCAAGGAGAATGAGGCGCTGCCCCGTCTTGTACCATTTCCATGACTGTCGGTAAGTTAGAGTGCTTTTGGAGTGTCCTCGCCATGGCCCCTGAGTCCCTGAATCTTCACAGGGACTCTGAATAGAAATGGTCTCTGTCTACCGATGAGGAGACTGTTCACAGAGGTGAAGAAACGTGAGTGGGGTCGCACCGCAGTTATTTGTCAGAACAAGGATTTGAACGCAGCCCCATGCATGATCCCAACACCTAGGTTCCTGTCACCCTTCCTTCCCAGCAGACCTTCCAGCATGTGCTAAGAATGAACGCAACACAGTCGTGACTACTAAGCCTTCCCGGGACCTACGAGAACTTTCCTGCAAAACCTCCTAGTGGCGGCTTATTTTTCCACCAGGACAGCTTCGGCTCCAGCTGAACCCTTGAAATACTGGTGGCCTCGTCAATGACGCCTCTCCAAAGTCAAGCCAGAAGCACGAGAAAGGAGTGGCTGAGATCCGGTGCTCTGGCACAGGCCTGTCCGGCATCTTAAAACTCCAGAAGCCCGCAGAGCTGGGCTGCAACCTGTCATTCAGAAATCCTCATTGTCAAACCAGCCTCCTTTACTCGCTAGGACTCTGCTGCCAGGGCGTCAGGCACAGGGGACAGTGTCTAGAGTGGAAGCCAGGGGTGAGAATGAGGGTGATGGCAGTGCTCTGCAGCAGGGAGCCCAGGGCCAACCCACAGAGGAGGGCCCAGGAACGCTACGGAAGCATGAGGAGGTAGTCCAGGGGAAACGCGATAGCAGAATCAATGCCTGTGACACGCGAGAGTTCACTGTGTACAGTTGAGAATCTCTGTTTAATTAAAAAGGGAAAGAAGTCACGTGCCAAGCTAGCTTCTAGTCCCTAAGACACCACAGGGTAACGGCCACCCGCTTTCAGGGGAGAGGGCAAGGCTCAAATCAAGCTGGTTGCTCCTGCCGGGTTCGTGTATATTTCCTGCTGCCTAATCACCTAAGTCTCAACACGCCTCTCAATCAAACCCCTACAGCAGCAGTTCTCAACCTGTGGGTCATGACCCCTTTGGGGGTCCAGTGACCCTTTCACAGGGGTCGCCTAACACCATCAGAAAACACATATCTCTGATGGTCTTAGGAACCTAGACACCGCTCCTCTATCCGTCTCGGCGGTCTGCCCACATGCAGATACGCTCACATGAGTACCTGACATGGACTGTTACCCATGCTGCACCATGCTTCCAGACAAACTTTCATGTATCTGTCATTAGAAATAAACATTTTAGAGGGGGGTGAGGGGAGACGTCGGACAGGGCAAGATATGACAAAATAACAATTTATAAACTATCAAGGGCCCATGAAGGAGGGGGGAGCGGGGAGGGAGGGGGAAAATGAGGACCTAATGTCGGGGGTTTAAGTGGAGGGAAATTGTTTTGAGAATGAAGTATAAATGCGCTTTACACAATTGATGTGTGTATGGATTGTGATGGGAGTTGTATGAGCCCCTAATAAAATGTTTAAAAAAAAAAAAAGAAAGAAACATTTCACTATAATTCCATATTGTTTTTGTGATGAATCACTATGCCTTCATGATGTTCAATTTGTAACAGTGAAAATACATCCTGCCTATCAGATATTTACATGACAATTCATCACAGTAGAAAAATGACAGTGATGAAGTAGCAACAAAAATCATGTTATGCTTGGCGATCACCACAACAGGAGGAACTGTATGAAAAGACCAAGGCATTAGGAAGGTGGAGAACACTGCCCTGCAAGAAATGCTGCCTCTCCAGAGATAAGAGGGTGGGTGAAACCACTGCTTCTCAGAATTCAAAAGTCTTGCCAAACCCTGAAACTTGAACAAGACAGCTGACAGGTGGCATTAGCATGTGTCCCGAGTCTGGTGAGTGTGTTAGCCCAGAGATTATCATAAGCGTGATTGATTACTGCACCAGGAAGTTGGCTTACGACCCAGAAATCAGGATGTGGCTCTCCCAGGAGGGCAGGTGACCCCCGAGTGCTGAGGAAAGGGTGAGGGAACCCCCGTGCAGGTATCTGAGGGATTCTGGACACATGTAGTCCCACCTCTTTCCTTGAACACTCGCCAAGTCCATACCAGCAAAAGACGACAGGGAATCTGAGAGAAGACCTATTGGAAAAGGTCCCCCTGATGGTAGGACAGCTCTTCTTGGCTTAACCGACAGCAAAGGAATAGGTCACTCGTATCCTTTAGACAGCAGTCAAAAAGCAGGGTAAGCAACAGTAAATAAAAGTCAGTAATAAAAACAATGGGTCCAGTCAGTCTGTGTGAGTTCCAAGGGTCATGTGCAGCGGGTTAGAACGGCAGGCTCAAGAACTCGGCCTACGCAAGCTAGGTCTAAAGTTCACAGCAGGTCCTCAAACCGGTCCATTCGGGTTTGAGCCCCAGCTGAGAAATTGCATTTCCACCGCCGGCGACACTGAATCAGAATGTGCATTGCATGGATCTCTGTGAGAACCACCTAGGAGTCTTGATAAGACAGGGGATTCTGATTCAGTATATCTGGGGCGGAAATGCAATTTCTCAGCTGGGGCTCAAACTGGAATGCACCCGTCAGAAGCTTGGTTCACAGACCTTTCTAGTCCAATGCCCATGACCATAGGCTTCACCCTATCTCGGACCAGAACTCTAAAGTATGTAGCAAGGATCCCGAGTCCAAGGGGTGGGGGGAGCAGTGTGGGCAGAGAAAGAATGTGGACGCAGTCATGTAGATCCGTCACCACTGTTCAAAACACACCCAGAGCACCCTCAATGGACTTCCCTTACAACAAAGAAGAAAATCGAAGTAATCCACCAGAGAGACTCAAGGCTCCACTCACTTCTCCCTCGTCCTCTCTTCCCGGCTCACACGTTCCAGCCACATTCCTTGAGCCACCAACCTCATTTCCCACCTCATGACCTTTGCACTTGTGGCTCCCTCTGCTCTTCCCCGAATCTGCACATGGCTCCTCAGACCACAGATCTAACATCATTCTTTGCCTCAGGGAGGCCTTCCCTGACCACCCCTCGCTGAAACAGGGCCATCTCCTGTGTCACTGTCTACCATATTCCTTTTATTTTCTTCCTCCCTGTCACTGTCCTTATGTGTTTGATTGATTACGCTTTGACCCTCTCTCTTTCTTTTGCATGTCCTGGGAGGGCAGGGTCTGACCAGCCTGGCTCACCACCATCATCACAGAACCCAGAGAAGGAATACTTACGGACGAAGGAACACCTTCCGGGTAAGGCAGCAGCCACGGTCATGCATGCCCTGTCCCCGCTAGGATCATGTTTTTCAAGCCATAAAGTGAGGCATGAGGTACTCTCCCCCTAACACATGAGTTTATGTAGCTGAAAATATATCACATGACATAGTAGCTATGGCTCAGGAGGCAAGTCCAATTGAAAGCATGAGAATGACATACTGTTGCGATTGTCCTGGAGGATTTGGGACCTACAGTCACCGCAGATATGAGATTCAGTGTTTCTCTGGCTTGAGCAATGTTTCTGATGACTCGTGGGCCTTTAGCACTGAAGTGTTTCCCTGTCGGTGGCCCCTGTCATTGTTAACAGAAAGGGCACCTCACTTGGGAAGGCTGGGACACCTGCGTGAGTGTCGACAGAGGTGAGCTCCTGTGTTCACAAGGGTAAGTAGCGCTTCAAGCTCCAAACCCAGGACGGGCAGCTCTGGGGGTTGGTGGGGCCTCAGGGACCGTTGGGAGGGTGTGTTGCTCCCTGCAAGGCCGAGCACCTGGCTGCTATTGCTGTTAGCTGGTGTGGAGGCCACCCCGACTCGTGACAACCGCGGGTGTCACCGGGTAGCACCGCTCCATCGGGTTTTCTCGGCTGTAATCTTTACGGAAGCAGTTCACTGGCTCTGTCTTCAGTAGGGTGGCTGGCTGGGTTCGAACTGCTAACTTTTGGGCTCGTGGTTGACTGCAAACCACCTGTGCCATTTAGACTCCTTCATCAAAGTCCAGGGGGCTTTAATTAAAATGCGGATTCTTATTTGGAGACAAACCTTTTAAGACCCCAGATGCGATTTTTTCTAATAGCTGGGCACCATCTGATTTCTTCGCCACACTTTGCTACAGCACTTTGCTACAGCACCTGTATCTTCAGGGATGGCCTCACGAGGGTGCGGACCAAGCAGGGCCACGTCACCAGAATGGATTGCTCTTACATCATGGTTACAGTCAGGTGAGAGCTCAAACTCTACTCACAGCTTGTAAGTAATATAATATAATCCAAACAGAGAAGGGAACAATATCGGAGCCGAAATTCTAAACACCCAGTTTGTGTAACATTACAGATGACAGTGGAAGCCCCAAATCCACGTGCGGGGTTTCTACCTGGATTGAGTCGTAGTGAATCCCCACTAACCCTGGTCTAGGACTGGGGGTAGCCTTCAGGTCAGACATAAAGCATCATGCAGTGGATTTCAACGGCTCGAGTTTGGCTGGAACATAATGCTTTGTTATTAGCTCTCCTGTTCGACCATCTTGACTTTATTCTGGTCATTAAATATTTCCTGCTTTCTTTCTGACGGAGGTTCTTCTCTGTTTTATTTGGCCATTGCTGCTGGATCCCTTGTTTTTTGTCTGTACCGGGCAGTCAGCCTGGGCGGGTCTATGAAGACAGCAAGTGGATTAATAACTACCTAGGGGTATGGAAAGGAAGGCGAGCGGGAGATGGGGAGTCAACAGCAAGAGGTCTAAGAATGAAAAGAATGTCCCCAAGTTGATTGTGGTGATGAATGTACCACCCTCCTGAATATGACTGAACGATGGCATTGCACAGCATGATAATGATAGCTCAATAAAACTATATATAGATATATAGACATATAGGTTTTTTTTCTAAATGCCATTTCTGAAGTGGGGTTCTGAATTCTGCATTTCTAAGAAGTGAGTGATATCGCCACTGCTGGCCAGAGGGTCGGTGGAGAAGTAAATCTCCAGCACTGGGGACAGACGTCGAGATGGGCCCTTTGTGAAGTGCTGACCACAGCGGACTTGGCCATCAAAAGACAAATGTATAGAGAATCGCATGAGAGAGGCACCGAGAAATGTCTTTGCCACAAGATCATTCAACTGTCTTAATCTGTAAGGATCCCAAATAGAATCACTCCTACGTCCTGACTTGTGTGTAGAGCCTGGGGACGGCTTCCGGCGGGTCTGAGAATCATGAAACCCACATTCCTTCAGACGTTGGACATTGACAGATCTGGGGCAGGGGAGAAAGTGAAGCTTGGCCTGTTCTGTGCAGCAGCAGCACGCTGGTTGATGACCTGGTCAGATGCACCTGGTCGATGCACCTGGTCAGATGCACCTGGTCAGATAGAGACCGCTTTCTCACAGTCATGCTCCATTAATAAAACCAGTTTGCTCTTTTGTTTTTCCCTCCTTACCACCACCTCAGCCCCGCATATGGGCCTCAGGGAAGAGTTCTGAGGTGATTCTCTGAGACTCAGACACGTAGCTGACCTTCTTGGCTGCTCTTACTGCCACAACCATGGGCTCCAGCTGCCTTCCCAGAGCCCTGCACTGGCAGTGTTGCTCATTACGGTTCTTTGTGTGTGGTCTGGGGTGGCAGTGGGCAGTGGCTGGGAGGGAAGGATGGGCTCCTGCCAACAGTAACAAGTGGGCATGGCTTGCCAAGGTCCACTATTTCCTGAGCAGTGCTTGACAATGTCAAAAAAGGACACACCTGGCCTTTTCTCTCCAGCTTCTTCTGTTCCTGAAGCAGGTGTTGCACACGCATCACACTGTCGCCGAGGTCTGTCAACTCTGCTTGCTCCTCCAACAGGTTGTCCAAGGCAACTCTGACCTGCAAACACAGACGAGCAATGCATTGAGCAGGCAGGCACCCATCTGCAGGCGGGTGGAGGTGGGCTAGGCTTCAAAACAACTGGAAGATCTGGAAAGGGTTCAGGAGCTGTGCGCATGTGTGTATACACATATGTATGAACATATGTATGTATATATAAGAGCTCTGTTAAGATACATAAATATACACTAAAAGTAGCTCATTAACTTCAAATTGAAGCTGGGAGATGCAGAGACACATGTAGATAGAATATTAGTGCTACAGCCAATGGATTATCAACAAAAAAGGAAAAATGGCTTTGCATGTCAATAGGAAAATGGGATTTTAGAACATTGCTACCTCTTGAAAATGTGAGCCAGGGCTGTGAAGAAGCCAGGGTCTGAAGCAGGAGGTGGGTTAGAGGGAAGGCACCCTGGTGGCACAGCCAGCATCGGGCTGCTGACAGTGAGATCTGTGGTTCAAGCCTACCAGCCCCTCCACTGGAGAAAGATGAGGCTGTCCACTTCCATGAAGACTTACAATCTCAACTTGCATGGAGTAGCTCTCCTCTGTCACACAGGGTGGCTAAGAGTGGTCATTGGACCAACGGCAGTGGTTGGGGGGTGGGGTTTAGGGGAAGAGAGACGGTTCATACTACAGAGTTCAAGGGAAAAAGAAGAACTAGGAGTCACTGCATCAGAAGAGGGCATCTGTTGGACCAGAAAACGGTACCTCACAAAAACGGTGCTCAAAGCGCTGCAGCTGCAGGCACTGGTTAAGCTTCAGGTGATGTTCAGCCCAAAAGCGATTAAAGGCTTTTTCAGTTTCATCCAACTGAACTAATAACCTGTCAAGAAAGTGTGAGAAAGTGAAGAAGCCCGTGTGGGCCTGTGTAGACAGCAGCTGCTTCCAGTCAGCATCATTAACATGGGGCATATTTCCTCCTTAAGACAGTCTTATCCCCTGTGACGTTCTTAGGGTTCAGGAAGATTCCACACTTTCCATTTTCTAATCCGGACATCTCTGGTGCTTGGCAGAGACTGCTGCTCTGCCCCAGGCAACTTATTTATTATTATTATTTTAATCCTTAGAATGGGGGCTCTTTTAACAATCCATCCATCCAGTGTGTCAAGCACATCTGAATATCTGTTGCCATCATCCTTTTCAAAACCGTTCTTGCTACTTGCGCCCTTGGTATCAGCTCCTCATTTGCTTCCCTCCCCCCACCCTCCCAACCCAGGGGACTTACTGTTGTGTCAATTTCCCCTACCTAAGACTACCAGGAGGAGCCCAGGCGGCCTAGTGGTTACTCCTTGGGTTGTTCCAAACCACCAGTTGCTCTGCAGGGAAAAGACAAGGCTTTCTATTCCCATAAGCAGCTACACTCTCGGAAACCCACATGGGCAGCTCTACCCTGCCCTATAAGGCTGCTAGGTATCAGAACTGACTTGATCGCTGTGAGTCTGGAAGACTACAGGAGCCCTAGTAGCAGAGTGGTTACGTGTTGACCTCCAGGTCCACAGTTCAAAACCACTAGTCTCTCGACAAGAGAAAGACCAGCCTTTCTGCTCCCATGGAGTTAGTCTCAGAAACCAACATGGGCAGTTCCCCCCTGCCCTATAGGGTCGCTACGAGCCAGAATTGACTCGAGGGCAGTGAGTTTATGCTTTTTGTTGGTTTTTAAGACTACAGATGTGTAAAGTCCAACTCACAGAAAACTGCACATCTGTACAGGAAACACACTACCATTTGCCTGAAAATCTTGGGACCAGAGCATTTCATCAGCGGGAGGAAGAGATTTGTCATAAAAAGGGCTCTAAATAGATGCTAGACAGATGCTTTGCTGTCTCAAATACCCACTCTTGGTCCCACAAAACTCAACAGGAATTCTTCCACTCACTTCCTGATTGTTTCAGGTAAGCTCACTCCACAGGTTATCTCCTAGAAAAGCAGGCACCACCTGTCTTGCTCACTCACCTTCCCATCGTAGCGACGTTCTCAACGTCATTGGCATTGCGGTGGCTGGTGGGAGTGCTGGTGGCTGGCTCTTGGATGCATGACAGCAGTGTGGACCCTTGCTTCCGAAGTGACTTCAGCTCATCCTAGAGAAACACAGAATCATCTCTCTTAGGAGAACAAAATTACAGGTAGAGTTTGAGACAAGGAGAATGACAGCTAAGTATACTTTTCACTAGAATTAAAAAATATATATGAATTCGCTGTAGCTTTAAAAAATGAATCAATGTACTGGCAGAAATTTATGTCTTCATAGGGAATATATACATGACACAAAATTTAAATGCTACAAAATGCCATCTACTGTCAGAAGCAAATCTTTTTAACTCCAGCCCTCAACCCACCCACTTTACCTGCCCCCAAGCAATGCCGGCTAAAGTTTTGTGTCTCCCAAGTTATGGTTGTAAAAAGCAATGCCAACTGAAAAGAAAATCTGGTTTTAATCTGAGAGCATAACTAGAAACAAGAAAATGACAGATGTTGACTTTTATTGCCAGAAACCGCCATGTGGTTCTAATTGCTAGTTGGCTATAAAAAGAAAGACATCCTCTTATCTCATCAGTAAAGACCTGGCCTTTCCTTCCCCCCTGTCCCCTGCCCCCTCTCCCCCCAGCCGTGGCCCTGTTTTGTTGTTGATGTTTAGCAGAGACTGGCAGCGGTTACAGCTTGACAGGGAAAGATTCCTGCTTCTAAGGCAAGTCTATTGTGCTTTTCTCATGTGGGGACTTCTGCAGGTTCTGCAGCTGGGAAAGATAGGGGGCTGGGGGCTTCCGGATGCAATAGCTCTCGTCCTCTCCTCGCACATCCCAGCTCATCTCTCACTGCTCTGACCCTCAGCATCAGACCACTGATGGCAATGGGTAGAGGCTGGCCTAGAACGATGCTCTCTGAGCCAGAGAGCCACTGAGCCACAGGATGCTGGCTTGACAGGACCCCGAGAGCTGGAAAAGGGCCATAGTTCTAAGCCTCACACAAAACGACTGTCTCTGAGCCTGTGAACACAGGCTCACTCTCTCGGCCATCTCTTCAACCTGGAGCCCACTCCCCGTGGGAGGACTTTGATTCGTCTCCCATGCTCACACAGAAGTCCTGGACCACCTCAGCCTCAGGGCTTGGCTCCTTGTCTCCCTTCCCGCCCTACTCCTTACCCCATCGCAAGCTGCCATCAGACAGATCCAGTCTCAACTCTAGCCCTGGATCTTGTTGATGACAAATTGGATCCTCTGACCTAGACCTTGACAACTCTCTCGACATCTCCACCGATTCTGTTCACTCCACATTATGCCTCCAAGTTGGCCACTTGACTGGCACAGCTGCCTGGGAATTAGTAACTCCCTACTTGTTCATGCTCAGGTGTTAGCCCTCATTTCTATACATCTCATCAATGTCACCAAGCATCGGATGGACACATGAGTCAGTGGATTATAGGTTGGAGGGATTGATCAAAGTCTCTACAAGTCGGGTTGCAAACGACCATAGGCAAATAAACTACAATGGCGAAAACTACTCAAGGGTAAGTGTTTTTGCTCTCCTTTCTCTCCTTCTACCCAGGGGAGAGGCTCCTGGCTTTCCCCACTCAGTGGTGGAACCGCCTCTGAGCTGACAGGATCCTGGTGTTATTATCCCTTAAGAAGACATATGCGCACTTTGGGGACATACATTTTTGTGATGCAGTGTTATCAGGAAAGGTGGAGGTGATAAAGGAGAAGAGGCACATTTTAAAAAGTCATTTTATTGGGGACTCATACAACTCATCACAATCCATACATACATCCATTATATGTCAAGCACATTTGTATCTGTGGTGCCCTCATCGTTCTCAAAACATTGAAGTTCTTACAGCTCTGGAGATGACCAGTCCAAGTTTGGGTCTCTGTTCTGTTGACTCTTTCCTTGACCAGCGCTCTGAGTATTCCTTGGTTCCTTGGTGTTGCTTAGCTTTTTTCTTTTAATTAAAATATCATTTTATTGCAGGCTTTTACAACTCTTATTACAATCCAGGTATCAATTGTATCAGGCATATTTGTACATATGTTGCCATCGTTCTTTTCCAGACATTTACTTTCTATTGAGCCCTTGGTACCAGCTCCTCTTCACCGCCCCTCCACCCTCATGGCCCCTTGATAGATTTTATATTATTATTATTTTCATATCTCCCACTGACAGCTATCTCCCCCCATGGTTTCTGTTCTTCCCCCTGGAGGGGTGTGTGTGGTTGTGCTGACCATTATGATTGGTTACCCCTTCATCCCCTCTTCTGCCCCACTTTCCCCTATCCTTCTGGTATCACTACTCCCATTCCTGCTCCTAGATTCCATGTGTCCTGAGCTTTATCTCTTATCTATACCTGTGTAATGCTCTGGTCCAGTCCAGAGTGAGAAGCAGCACTAGGGTCATATCTCTTAGCTTTTTGACAGTCCTCACATGGCATCTGCCAGCCCCTGAGTGTCGCTGTGTCTATTCTTGTTATAACTTGGAAGTGATTAGATTTAGGATCCACCCTCCAATTTTCAAAGAGGATTACATGCACAGGTACCAAACCCCTTGCCACCGAGTTGATTCTGATTTATAATGATCCTATAGGGCAGGAGAGAGAACTGTCTCCTATGGTTTCATTTTTACGGAAGACAAATGCATGGGTTTGAACTGGCAAACTGTTGGTTAGTAGCCAGGGCTTACCCACTGCGCTGCCAGGGTTCCTGCATATGGATAAAGGCTTGCAATTCGACACATAGGTCTGGGGGATACAACTCAATTCATAACAATCCCCTTCCAACTTAAGAACAGCAAACACAAACCAGAAATCTTCTTCTGGTGATTGCCGTAGGACTAGACCACATGGGTCAGTTCAAGAAGATGTTAAAAATCTCTCAGAAACAGGGAGAGATTGAGGAATTATAGTTCCGGTAAGGAGTAACACAAGGGGCCTAGACTCAGAGTGGAATTTTCCCTCTTCTACAGGAGTGAACCATCAACATCTCTCATAGCAACAGAGAGCAGGTACTGACCAGTTAGCACAGATGTCATACATACTGCTGAAAACTGTCCCAAGGCCACCCGGGGTCCAGCTGGTGACCTTTAGCTATCAGAATCATGAGGAGATCATTGTGCCCTAGAAGCGGAACCAGGAACATAGAGTAGGGGACATTCAATGGGCATACATGTTGAACTACTTTAACAATCAGCCCAGCTCACCCAGTGTATATCTGCTGAATATCAGCTCTGGGTTTACACTGTAAGTAGTACAACAAATATTTATCGCGTGTTACACAGGGGTTGCCATAAGTCAGAATCCAGTCTACCCAGACATGGCCGGGCTGTGTC
The DNA here is from genome assembly GCF_000313985.2 of Echinops telfairi. NCBI lineage: Eukaryota > Metazoa > Chordata > Mammalia > Afrosoricida > Tenrecidae > Echinops > Echinops telfairi. The sequence continues at coordinate 134,161 of NW_022108124.1, read as the reverse complement.
ATGAGCACGTAGGGGTGGTGTGAGAAGCAAAGGCATAAATCAGAGCCGAGAGCCGATGAATTAATGTTTTATCCTCCCTGTTACCCGTTTATTACTCACCACACTTTTATAAATAACATTGAGCTGTGCTGTTCTGGTTCGATTTATAATGGTCATAAATTCCAGAATCTGACCTTTCAGATGTATAGCTTCATAATTTAGAAAGAAAAAAAGTCCCAAAAAGAGATAATCCCTTTTTTCTAAAGTGTGTGTGTGGTATAAAATGAGCTCAGAACACAGACTCTGTCAGGTGTTACATGGAAAATACGCACAGGAGTGCCAACGGCATCTTCCCGTGTGCAGACACATGCCAAGGCATGTCTCTGTGTGTGTATTTGGCAGACCCTGTGGGAATCACCTGTTCATTTTTATTGGTTGCCCTCATGATTATCTGTTCTCCTAGGAATATTGATGGAATTGTCATCTCTGAATGGCTTCATTGTATTTGTCTTGTAAAAATTACTGCACCACATAAGTGAAAGGTCACAAGTACTTTTCTCCCTCACGCCCCACCCACATGGTGAGAAGAAAAAGAAAAAGGCCGACTCAGATTTCTTTTCTTCTTCTTTTTCTGTCCCATTGGAATGGATGCACGGCACAGTGGCCGAAATGACTGAAGTATGCCAGCAAATGAGAGCAGAGGGCCAAGGCCCAGTGTGTCCAAGCTAAATGATGCCGGCTAAGCAGCGAGAACGAGGCCTTTTGAGACCCATGAGGGGACCGGCTGCTTTTGTAACCTGTCTAGACAAGCAGCACAGAATCACTGCACTACAAAACCTGCTTAAGAACTAGATGAAGTCCAGCTGCCGTTACCAACCGCTCGGACAGGGATGTTAGAAGGTCCTGGGTAGAGGGGAGAAAAATGTGGAGCAAAATTCAAAATCATAAAAGAGACCACCAGGCTTACGGCTGAGCTGAGACTCGGGAGAACCCCTGAGATGATGGCCTTCAGTGACCTTCAGGTCGGGAACTGAATTCACCCCTATTGGCTCGATTTTTAGCCAAACAAGAGGCACGTCTATAAGGGAGTATGTTAGACAGGGTTCTCTAGAGAAACAAAACCGGGGCACTTATGATTTTATATATGTTTATATATATATATATACATATATATATAAAAAACATAATAAATAAGGAACTAATTAACCTATAGAGCAGTACAAATGGGTCAGTGCAACTCACTTCTGTGAGACAGCTAATACACTGGCAGTCCTTAAAGTCTTGAGGGCTGCCAGGTGCAAGTCAAGGAAGCAGACAGATGAGTCCTCTGTAGAGCAATTCAGGCTATCCAGCCACAGGCAGCAAACAGCAAGTCAGGCCACCAACAGTCAGCCAGATGACAGGGTCCAACAGTCCCCAGCTCAAGCAATGCATACTCCAGTAGCGTGGCGAAGCAGGTCTTGAAGGAACCTCAAACTACAGCGACACAGTCCATGGGTCAGGTGTCCCACAGGTAGTGTAGCTTGCAAATTGGGGCAGAAAACAAGCTAAGGCAGCCACACACTGGTCTGATCATCAAAGAGCAAGAGACAAGACAGGTGAGGCTCCCCAAGCCATTTCTCTCTCCGCCCTTCAATTAATCCCACACGTGTTCATTGGCCAGGTTGGCAAAACAAACCTACCTATCACAATGAGCAATAACAGTAGTGAGGTGCACACACTTTAGAATAATCAACCATTCTGGACGAAGGGGCAGCACTGCCCCAGCAAAGGAGGGGTGGAGGCAGGAAACGGGCATGGGTGATGCTACCTCCAGGGGACTACAATGAATGAGATGCAGCAAAATGTAGATGAGCTATTAAAGGTAAAACTGATGGTCTGCTCTGTAGACCTTCACCCAATTCACAATTTCTTTGTTTTATTTTAAAAAAACCATTGTTTATTTCTGAAAGTCTACAAGGCCATCCAAAACAGGGTAAAGAAACTGTATGGGGTTTATGCTTTCTACTCCTGTGGAGAGTTCTAGTGTGGGAAACCCACAGAGGCAGTTCTCCCATGTCCGAAAGGGTCCCTACGAATCAAAATTGACTCAGTGGTCCTAAACCTTTGAGTTTGTTAGAGGCTTTGTAAGGTCTCCTGGTGGCTCCGTGCTGGGAAGCTTACCAACAGCTTGGTGGTCGAACCCACCGGCAGTGTTGTGGGTGAGAGCTGAGGCAGTCTGCTTCTGGCAAAGACGCACAGCCTTGAACCTATGTGGCAGCTCCCCTCCAACCCAGAGCGTCGTGATGAGTTTTAATCAACTCGATGGCAATGGCTGGTTTTGTTGGTTGGTTTGTTTAGCGGGCGAAGCATACGAGGGTTTGTGGTTGTTATGTTTTTTGGTTGCTTTGTCTTGAGGCTGGAGATATTTTCTCTTGCTAATGGCGATATAATTCACCTATCATACAAGTCACCCATTTGGAGTATACAACCTCATCACTGCATTCTCATTGCTACAGAAAAAGAAAACACGCCCTCTCTCTTAACAGGTGAGCCATTGGGGCATCCATTCCTCTCTCCTGCTATCAGACACCGCAAATCTAGATTCTTTCTCTAAGGATTTACCTATTCTGGACATTTAGTCTAAAGGGAATCCTATACATGTGCCTCAGTCTGGGGCTTTCCCCCTGAGCATACTGTTGTCAAGGTCTGTCTCCATGGTAACAAGGATCAGCACTTCATTTCTTTCTAAGGCCGAGTAACTCTCCACTGTATAGATGTAGTCATCCTCACAGCAATGCTATGGGACAGAGTAGAACTGCCCCCTGGGCTTCTGAGACTGCAAATCGTTGCGGGAGCAGAAAACCTCAGCTTTCCCCTGAGAAGCGGCCTGTGGTCCAGAGTCGCTGACCTTGTGCTTAGCAGCCCCTAGCATAACCACTACACCACTAGGTTTTGAAATCCACTTGATGGCAGTGAGTTTGAGTTTTTTATTTGGGGGGTGGGGTATGGATAGAGAAGCCTTGGTAGTGTAATGGATTCAGTGCTGGGCTAGTAACTTAAAGAATGGCAGTTCAAACTTAGCAGCCACTCTGTGAGGGAACGATGCAGGTGCTTGCCCCTCTAAGAATCCGTATTGAAAAGTTAAGGGGCAGGTCTACCTCTGGCCTATAGGGGTCTTAGGAGTTGGAATCTACTCTTGGACAGTGGGTTTGATTTTGGTTTGGCCACATTTTGTTTACTGAATTCATTAGTTCATGGGCATTCGAGTCATTTCCACTTGTTTGGTTCTTGTGCATACTCCACTATATGAACATTGGTGTACACATTTTTATACCCAACGCTGTGCTCAACTTTGGGGGCATGCACCTAGCAACTGCTGAGTCACATGGGTCGCGTTCCATTTCACTGTTCTGAGCAGCTGCCACTCAGTTCCTATCCCCCTGAACACTTGTCAGTGTTTGTCTTACTGCTTCTAGCTAGTCTGACCAAAGGGTGCACTGGCAGCACAGTGCTAACCAAAAGATGCGCCGTCCAAACTCATCAGCCACTCCTGGTAAGGAAGTTGTGGCAGTCTGCTTCCTTAACAATGACAGCAGCGGAGACCCCAGGAGGCAGATCTACTCTGTCCTGGAGGGTCGCTGTGAGTCAGAATCAGCTTAATGTCAGTGGGAGCCCTCGTGGCATTGTGATTATGTGTTGGGCTGCTAACCACAGGGTCAGCAGTTCAACACCACCAGCTGTTTGTTTGTTTGAAACCACTAGCTGTTTTGTGGAAAAAGATGACTTTCTCGTCCTGTAAAGACTCACAGCCTCAGAAGCCCACAGGGCCAGTTTTCCAACCTTGCACATCATTCCATAGGTCCCTCACAATAAGCGGGATTGTACAGTTGCTACCACCATCAGTTTCAAAACATCTTTTTTCTTCTTGAACTCCTTGACCTCAGCTCCCCTTTACTCCTCACTCCCCCCCCCCCATGCGTGCCCCCCAGGAACCCTTATTCTACTTCTGTCTCTATAGGATTGATGGTTTTCAGTTTCATGTACTGAAAAACAGAAAAATATACTACAAGAATTCAAGAGGGCTACTCCCAATGGCAAAATACATCAGAGATAAACCCCAATACGAAACACAAACAAACACAGGAAAATGTTGAAAACCAGATGAGACCCACCTTGTATCAGAGGGCAGAACCAACTGAGAAGGTTTGAACCATTCCAGTCAGGTTGGCTTTTTTAAAAAACTAAGACAAGTATATTACTGAGAAAGCTTGCCGGCAGCCACCCACTGGCTGCAGAGACAGGTGGAAACTGTCTGGAATGACCTTGTGCGTATATGAACTTGAAACCGAGCAGTGATACTTTCTGACGTTTCCTCATAGTCTGGGCATGGCACCTTCATCAGCTATAGGTCGCAAGTATGCGCTCCCATTCTGCGGCTTGTCTTTTCACCTTTTTGGTGGTGTCTCTTGAAGCACAACTATTTTAATTTTGATGCTATCCTGTTACCTATGTTTTCCTTTTTGGTTTGTGCTCTTGATGTTACAACTCAACATCGTAAAGGATTACACCATGTTTTCCTGAGAGTTTTATAGCGCTTCTGTTTCGGTTGGTCTCTGGCTGGAGTTTGAGTTTCCTTTGGTGCATGTCTTGAGGGAAGGGGTCTCACTTCATTCTTTGCCATGTGTGTACCCAGTTGTCCCTTTGCCCAAGGACTGGCAGCGGATTCTGTTTTCATGGTCATAAAATATCCTCATTGGGGTTTGGGACTTTGCTTCCTGCCAGCACTCAGGCTGGAGCACTTGCTCAGGAATGATCTTCCAGCAACGTCTGCTAAATCCATGCTGCCTTCCAGTAAACGTGTCGTCTCTCTGGGCAGTCAGGGTCCCCATAGTGGCAGGGTGCATCTTGCTGTACGTCTTATAAAGTGAGAGGCAGTGCAGGGCTCGTGCAAATTGCCTTTCCTCCAGAAATGAGCACCTCTCCTTGGACAAGGACACAATTGGCAGAGGAGTTTTGGGGGCCCATGTGAGCTCCCTGAATAAATTCTCTAATTCTGTACCCATCTGTTAAAAGGGTACACCGAGAGAGGATGGTGTGCACAGTTCTGTTGGCCCTCAGGCCCTTAGCTTTTCCCAGGGTAGGATAAAGCTGGTCGAGAGAAATCACAGAGAAGTAGGTTTCCAAATCGTAGCCTGACGTCCATGTGCCAGCAGTCTGGGCAGAAAGTCACACATGTTGAAATTGGAAGCGAGTGCTCTAGTGTTGCTGTTAATAGCTGACCTCCCGGCGGCCCATGACTCACAGCATCCCCATGCATTTGAACTGCAGACGGCTCTTGGCTGTCATCTTTAAGGACACAGACCAGTTCGTCTCTCCGACAGAAACTGCTACTGTCTTTCAACCTTGAACCTGCAGGTCAGCAGCTGCTTGCAATTCACTTGTGCCACTTTCTTTAACTAGGAAACATGGATTAAGACCCAGCTTGGGACTCAATCTCAGGAGAAGGGATCTAAGTGCCCAGAGAGGAGCCCTCCTTACAGTCAGTAGTTTGCTCAAATGTTTGCTAGGATTCTTCTGCTGCTAAAGTTCGAGACTGCAGTGGCCAAAAGAAAACGAGATTCTTTCAGGAAACAAGTTTGCAGGGAACTTACTCGATAGGAACTTAGCAAAGGAGGCCATCAAAGGCCTCGCCTCCAACGGCTCTCTTGTTTGGATCGGTTGTGGAGGAGACGCATATGAATCTAATAGAAAGGATCTCAAAGGTTCCCCAGGAGAAAAGAAATGAAGGCAACAAGTCAAATCTCCTAATTTTAAAGGAACTGTTTCAGAAAAAAGTCTTCCTCGTAAGCAAAAGTGATAAAGCATGCACTGCCATGTGTATCAATATTTAAATAGACTAAAACATCCAGTTTTCTGAAGGAATAACCTTATACTGGCTTTCCACTTGGAAAAGTGCTTTCCAAATGCAAAAAAAAACAAAAAAACTTCACTTAGTTCTATAACCTTTGGCTAACATACAGGTGATGGTTTCTGTGAGTTGCCGTTGAGTCCACCCCAG
>NW_022108124.1:87078-127776 GCF_000313985.2 Echinops telfairi | reverse complement strand
AGGAGCTGCTCATGGAGACCCAGCTGAACAGGAGCTGATCATGGAGACCCAGCTGAACAGGAGCTGTTCATGGAGACCCAGCTGAACAGGAGCTGATCATGGTGATTTCTAGGGTTTCTGTGGGCAGGCTCTTGTACCTCATGTTAGTTTGGAGGCTCCACTGTAACCTGTTAAAGCATCACAGCAGCACCCGAACCTCCACATGTGGGTGGTGGCTGCGCATGTGGGACATTGGTTAGGGAATGAACCTGGGCCCTCAAAAGCTAAGTAAAACAGTGATCCAAATTGAAATATGGATCAATAACCACAAGATGACTAAATTGCCGAGCACCGTTTAAACAGCTTTCCTTTTTTTTCTTTTCCTGATATAAACCCTTTCTCTCTTTAAAGCATTTTGGAATTCCAGTTTAATGATTTTGGTATTCATTCTTCTACATTGTAAGTTTAATGAATAAGAAAATCCAACTGGTTTCAGTCCAACACTTCGTAATCATAAAAAATGCTTTCGTAAGCTCTTCTGTGTTGTCTTTAAAAGATGACTAATTACTAATATTGCTCCATGAGATAAAGACAGAACGCTTATGTTTCTAACTCAAATTCACATAATATTCCTAATCAACATAAACGCCTGGACAAATCCAACTTTTCTGTGAGTTTTATTTTGTGATTTTTCAGATATAACCACATTGATAGTTTATATGAAACTTTTCATTTGTTTTCTTACTAAAAGACTAACTAACTAAATTTCCTAAATTATTTTCATTTGTCTTACAGGTCAGACAGTTGACTGTTACTTACATTAAACTTAGTGCCATGTAAACATGAGCATTTAGCCAAATTGAGATATTTGGTTTTTTTATATTTGAGATTATTTGCACTAAGTGGAGTACCACGTAATTGTTAACATGGGTGTTTGATCAAATGAAGATATTGATTTATATACTTGAGATCATAATTAGAGTACAAAGATGTTTCGTATAAATGTGAGCCAATCCTACAAATTATGTGGGTCTACAAAGTTACCCCATTACATAATCTGAGGGGAAGTTTAATTTCCTTGGAGAGTTGGATGTTTTACTTCTGAGAGCAGTTGGTTACTTTCCAGAGGAAGTGATCTTACTCCATCTCGGACACTGGTCCTTGCCGTCTCCGCACCTCCGTACAGTTCCTTGGGTTTCTAGGCACCGGCGAGTTGGTTCGGAATCATGGCAATCCTACGGACAACAGAACAAACCACTGCCTGCTCCTGCACCGTCCTCCCCATTGTCATTTACGCCAGAGCCTACTATTGTGTCACGGTGTCAATCCCTCCTGTCAAGAATTGTTTCCACTGCTCTTCAATGTTACCAAGCATGGTGTCCTCTAGGGATAACGTCCACAGTACACGAGACACTCTCACCGTCCTTGCCTTTAAGGAATATTCTGGCCGTACTTCTTCCACAACAGGTCGGCTTGTCCTTTGAGCAGTCCATGGTCCTTTCGATATTCTTCGCCAGCACCAATGTTCAAATGCATGGATTCTTCTTCTTCCGTCTTCCATGTCCCACTTTCACATGCATACGAGGCAACAGAAAATACCCTGGCTTGGGTAAGATGCACCTTCATCCTCAAAGTAGCATCCTTCCTTTTCAATCTGTGCAGCAGACTGGCCTAATGCAACTCGTCTTTGCATCTCTTGACCCTCATGGCACGCACAGCAGAACCTATGTGGCTGATCTGATTTTGACCTCTGAGAGAAAGTCGTAAAAGTCTAAAAGCATTGCTACTAGGATTCTAGGGGATGCCTCCATGGATGCGTTCCAAACAAAATGCTTTTAAACATGTCTCTGTGGTCAATGGATAGCTACAGGCAAGTTCTCCCAGTAACACACTTATCTTAATCTCCTTATGGTGACTGCCACAAATATCTAATCAAAATGGTGGCCATTTAAATTCAAGGCAGACAAGTCAGCTCAGAAGGTGAGGGAGACTGGTTTTTCAGGACTGCGAAGGGGCCTCTTACAAGATGTTCTCGGCTACCAGGCAATCGTGGAGGCTTAACGAAGAAGTTTTAAGAAAACTGAAAAGCCACATCGATGAGGGAAAAAGCCAGGAAAAATTGCATCCAAATGTCTTTTTCTGTCAAGAGAATGTCTCTTATCATTCTTTGAGAGTAGCCAGGGCAGTCTTACAAGGATTCCATTGGGAAAGTTTTCCTCCTCATCCAGCCTTGAGATGGTCCCTTCAGACTTCCTTTTGTTCTCCCAAGTTAACATTTAGAAGGAATACAATCTGAGTCTTTCTATGCAGTCAAAACAGCAATTTGGATGCGGTGTCAAGCAAAGAGTGCAGAATTCTTTGGGGGAAGAGTTAAGAGAGATGGAAACTCTCCCTTTCGAAGTGTAGAGACCTAGATGGAGGATCTGCTGGGAAACAATAGCTTGACTCTTTGACATTTTTGTTTCATAAAGTTTCTGTGATTTTGGTAGATATATATAACCAACAATCTAAATGTCTTTATCTGATCTTCACAAACCTTCTCTGTGCTTCTCTGTAACCTCTCCAAACCCTTCTGGGACAAGACAGACAACAATGGTGCGCATGGCCTGAGCAATGGAATCCCTTCCGCAGTTCTCTCTGCTGCTCCAGCCGTCCGCACCACCACACTCTCTGGTAGCAGCCGACTGCTGTGCAGAGCCCTTTTGGTCCATGACCCGGGGACTGGTGGTCCTGTGACCTCAAATTGTTTTCTAGCAAATGTCATTGGAGAATTTTAGATCCTACTTTCTGCAACCTGTTCCGTCTGTCTCTCCCTGGAAGGAGGGAAGGCAAATTTGGCCTATCGATTTAGAAAAGAAAATAGTCAAGGCTTTCCGAGGCATTTCCAGAAAACTTGCCAAGATCCATGTAGGCGTTCAACGTTTCAGAGCAGATCTTTGGATTACTTAGGGTTATCTTAGGACTGCATTTCAAACTCTTGTGTACCAAGTTCCTTTAGAGAGCATTTAAAAGTGTTCACTAAAGCACAGAAGAATGCATGTGCCCCAATTAGAAGCATCTGAGCGTCCCCCACGAGACGATATGTTCCCGGAACTCTCACTCTGTTCATTTCTCTGGCATAGGGTGCTGAGTACTCAATCAATGTTGAAGAAATGACCAAATAGTCTAGCTCTTCCCAAATTCCATGTAGTGAAGAGATGTCACACTTGCAATCCTCCCCTTCCGGCCTTCCGGAGGACACCAGGCTCCCGTGCATGCTGACTCCATTTGTGCTTGCTGAGGCAGCAGCAGCTGACACACTTTTACTCAGAAACCCAAGCAAGACATCCCTTCTTGTCCATCACCTGGAAGAAGCGGGCGAGTTCCTTTTTCAGCATGTTCTGACCTGCTGTTATGAGTCATTTCATGTATTCCTGTCCTGAAACGCATCCCTAGTCAGACCAACTTCTTTCATCCTTTTTCTCAGCCTTTTTATGAGTCCCCCAATAAAACAGGCCTATCATGGAGAATGTGAAGCAGTAAGTCAGCTAGTACTCTGCCCCTGGAGTCTCAACAGCCGCTTGGAACCTGCAGAGTTGAAAAGCCAATGCCCTTGTTGCCCTTACTCGGTCAGTGCGATTTCAGTCCATTGCGTCTTGCTTCGACCTGAGTAGAATCATAGGCATGCCGTCCTGGAAAGGATGCTCAGGCAATCACACCTCACCAGCAAGCACAAAGCTGGATGGTTTCCCTTGGTTGGGTTACTTCTCCTAAGTCTGACTTGTAATTCTTGCCGCTTCACCACCTCGTCTCACAAAAAGATATTTTTCTTCTACTGCTGCACTTCTCAAGCTCTGCGTTGTGACCTCTTTGGGGGTCCAACGACCCTTTCACAGGAGTCGCCTAAGATCACTGGAAAACATATTTCCAGTGGTCTTAGGAACCAAGTCACTGCTCCTCTATCCGTCTCCAGGCGGTCTGCCCACATGTAGATATGCCCACCTACAAGTAAGTACCCAGCATGAAGACTGGTACCCATGCTACACTAGACTTGAAGACAAAATTTTATTTGTCATTAGAAATAAATATTTCAAAATACAGAATTACATACTGTTTTTGTGATGAATCACTATACTTTCATTATGTTCCATTTGTAATAATGAAAATACATCCTGCCTAACAGATATTTATACGATGATGCATCACAGTAGCACAATGACAGTGATGAAGCACAACGAAATTAATTTCATGGTTGGGGGTCACCACCACATGAGGAACTGTATGAAAGGGTCGCAGCATTAGGAAGGTTGAGAACCTCTGTCCTACTGCCTATCCTGGAGGTTGAAGATAGTCTGCTGGCTGCCAAGTATGCTGAGATAAGAAGAGGCTTTAACCTTGAAGTCGCTTCTTCATTCTCTGACCCACCCTGACGGCACAGGAGCTGGCCTTTGAGGACCCACCGACCACTCACCATCAGTTGGGTCTGCTGCCTCACGTGGGCCAACAGAAGGTCTTCGGTGGACTGCAAGCCTCTGGGCAGCTCAGTCTCTGCAAGGCAGGTCCCAAACATCTGGAGCATCTGGGCCATGGTCTTTATTGTCACGGCAAAGTTTTCAATGGCCTGGAAAGTCGTACAACGACAACAACATGGAGAGATTAGCATCACAGCCCAAAGGCTCGTTTTGGTTGCTGTACCTGAGGTCAGGATGAGTCAGAACCTACAACACAGACCTAGCCCTGCCATTTGCGTGATACTGTGTACAGCACTCCACATGCTCCACGTGTGTCTCCGCTCAACAATCCCATGTGGCAGATGTTTCATCATCATTCTAGAGGCGAGGGAGCTGGAGCTCCAACCAGTTCAATGGATTTTCCAAGATCATATTGCTAACAACAGAGGGAGGGAGGACTCAATCACGGTTTGCTGCCACACCTTTGAGGGACTGTCCAGTAGCACAAAACCACTCAGAGGATACAGACACCAGGTGAAATGCTAAAAAAAGCAAGGACACCCAACTTCCCCTCTAAGCAATCTTTTCTTCTGTATTGCTCCCCCCTCCCAGCAACTCTGAGAAGCCTGTCTTGTGTTCTCAGAGGAAACGTACTTTTCTTTAAGTTCCCCCAAAGAAAAAGAGGCGCACAGTGATTAGGTCCCTCGTGCCCTCCAAGAGTGTCATTTCTGCCAGCTATAAGTAGAGGTCGGGAATCTTCACCTTTTACTTCCCCTTTATTAAAAATGTGCCTGTCTTACATTGCTTGTGGCTTCCCGGCTGGTGGTCCAGGGGTGATAGCTACATTTTAGCACACTGCCTAGTAGACATGCAGCCTGAGTGACACTGACCATCAGAGAAGTTATTTGAGGACGAGCGGCCTGCCAGATGCCAACAGGTCATCATGCTCTGCCAGACTGGCACACGGGCGCGGACACACACACACACACCACACACACACACACACACACACACACACACACACACACTTCTGTTCCTGAATTAACTTTGTCCCAAAGGTCAAGCACATTCATCTCTGTATGTTCAGGACATGGGGTCCCCTTTATGGGGCCGTCCAGGGCTGCTGAGTGAGTAAAGAAGCCTAGTTTAATATTCACTTGAGAAAAAAAAAAAATCCTTGTTCATTTATCATCAGACAAAACTTCTGAACACCCCCTGCAGCATGCTCCAGATCTGAGGTGGCCCATCTTCACTTCAGAGGTCAGGGCGAGGCAGGTACAAGGGGGCTCCCAGCACCTGAACACCTACCTCCTCTAGGGGCTCCAGTCAAAGTCTCCTCTCCTTCTATCATTTCCATATTCAAATATCGCCGTGAGTGGAGTCTCTGCCTTTTAGTACAAGTTATTTAGACAGCTACAACCTTGAACATCACAATACTTTTGAGCTGGAAAAGCAGACAAACACTAACTTTTATTAAAGTTGGTGTACTTAGTTTTAAGTACATCAAAGTTTTATAACTTTGAGATAATCTAATTCATATAAGCTACTCATTCAATGGCATTCACTATAAAAACAAACAAACAAACAAACAAACTCCCTGCCATCAAGTCAATGCTGACTCACAGAGACCCTACAGGACAGGGTAGAACTTCCCCCATGGTGTCCAAGAGTGTCACTCTTTACAGGAGTAGAAACTCCCTCTTTCTCCTTGGACAGGCTGTGGGTTTCAAACTGCTGACCTTGCAGTTAGCAGTTCAATGAGTAACCATTATGTCCTTAGACCTCCTACAGGCTTATGAAAACAATGGTTACTATTATGGGTCAACTTGGCAAAGCTATAATTCTCAGTGGATTGGCAGACATTTGGACTGGTTGCTCTTTAATAACGTAATATAATATAGTTGCCTTCCATTTTGTGATCTAAGCATTCAATCACTTGAAAATTAATTAATTATAAGCTAATCTGTTTCCTTGGGGATGTGGCCTGCATCTGATATATAGAGATGATCTGGCAAAGCTCACCCTTGATCTTGCATCTGGCTCATCACCATCCTTCGACCTCTTGGTACTTGGGATGGGAGACAGCAACTTGCTGTCTGACCTCTAGCTTTGGGGATACATCAGCCCCAATAACCAGCAGCTTGACAATTGGGGATTAGTTAGCTCCTGCAACCATGTGAAGGAGAAGCCTTTAGTCTTATGCCTAACATATGGATTGGACTTGGGACTTGAGCACCTATCTATCTATATGAGCCATTTCCTTGAGATGAATATCTCCATGTATATATATTTAGATTTATACTTTGCTAGCTTGCTCCTCTAAATGGCCCAATCTAAAGCACTCTGTCGGGATAGGGGGTTATGTGTTGGGCTGCTAACTACAAAGTCGGCAGTTCAAACCTACCAGTCATTTCTCAAGAGAAAGATGAGGCTGTCTCTTCCTAGAGTTAATGTACGGTTTCAGAAACCCAAAGTGGCAGTTCTACTCCATCCGACAGGCTTGCCATGAATCAGAATCAAGTAACCAGCAGTGGGTTTCGAGAACCCAGCCTAAGATGGTGAATAGCATACTATAAAAATCCCACTGTCAGGAGCATTAGAAGGAGAGAGCATACGATCATTAAGTATTTTGGTTTATGTTCACTGTCTCTTCCAGTGCCTCTCCTTGAGGAGTTATTATTATCATTGCATCCCTATTATAGAAATGAAGAAATGGAGGCTTATCGAGGCTAAGTAATTTCACCAAAGTCATACCAAAAGGAGAGACAACGTGGCAAAACTGGGCATTACACTCAGGCAATCCGGCTCCCAAGCCAGCCCTCTCAGTCACAATGCTATGTGACTATTAACAGTAAAATTTGACTTAACATTGGGAGAAAACAAAACAAAAAACCTTGGCCTTCATCACTGAAGACTTAGATTAATCACCAGATTCTGGTCCTCTCTAACTGTGTCATCTTGGGGACAACCATGTAATGTCTTTGAATCCAGATCCTCATTTGAAAAACAGGTATGATGTATGCTCTATTTTTGAAGGAGCTTTTTGTGGGGCTTTTTGGTTGGTGTTGTTTTTTAGAGTCAACAGGAAGAGGGCATGTGAATGGATCTTGGGGACAGTGAAGTACTTTCTAAGTGTAAGAATAAGGACAAAAGTGAAAACCCTGAGAGTCAGGGGTGAGGCTGTGTTTGAAGTTGGCATCTGAGACGAGAGCACTGGGGCAGAAAGAGCATCAGAGGCACAAGCTTCAGTCCAGGCTCTGTCATTTGTGACCTTAAATTCAATGACAGCACAACTCAGACCTTTACCCCGCCAAGCTGAAATATCAGGGAAACGGTGATGCCCCAAACTTCTGTGCTACCCAGGGCTTTCCTTGTTCAGACAGAAGGTACCTGTTACTTGATCCTATTTATTGAATGAAACAAACAAAACTCAAAACTCCACAAAACCCACTGCCATTGAAACAGTTCTGAATCATAGTGACCCTATAGGGTAGCCTACAACTGTCCCCTATAGTTCCCAAGGCTATAACCATTTAACCTTTGATAAATAACAATTATAGCAATTCTTTCTTTATTTTTCAGTTTTAATGACTTATAATTCCCATCCCGTACATTTTGATGGCTTAAACCTATGAACCGAGGCTATAATCTTTATGGCTGCAGAAGACTGTGGGATTCAAACTACCAATCATTTGTTTAGCAGCCCAGTGCTCAACCACTGCTGTTTCCAAATTCCCCAGTGCATTCAAAAATGAAATCATGGGGGAAATTAGAAAGTATTCTGAGATCAATGACTATGAAGACACAAATATCAAAACTTAATGAGATACAGCAAAAAACAATGCTTAGAGAGAAACAGACAGCAGTAAGATCAACATTCAAAAAGAAGGCCTTGGAACAATACGCTAATTTATCTTAAGAAATTCCCAAGATCTGGGTGAATGCTACAGAGATTGCAGGCAATCCAAAAGGCTGTGCAACCCCATGGCCTGGCCTAATTTCACATCTGCAACAACTTAAAAAAAAAAAAAGAAATTCCACCACTCAACTTTCAGTTCGTCCTACTGTGGTGGCTTGCTTACTGAGGTGATGCTGGAAGGTGAAAAGAGAGAAGAGGAATCAAATTGACCACATCTGCATACAAACTCGATGGAGAAGCTCAATGGCATCAGTCAGAAAAGAGCAAAGGTCAACTGGTTGAAGCTGAAAAAGATTAAAATAAGTCCACAAAAGCCTCAATACAACCTGGAGTACATCCCACCTGAATTGAGAGACCATCTCAAGAACATATTTGGCACACTTAACACTAATGACCAAAGACTGGATGAATTGAGAGGTGACATCAAAAGCACCACAGGAGTCCTGGCAGAGGAGTTACCAACTGGGTTGCTAAGCACAAGGTCAGTTGCTCTAACCCACCAGCTGCTCCGCAGGAGAAAGATGAGGCATGCTACTCCCATAAAAAGTCTTGGAAAACCACATAGGATCCCTATGAGTCAGCGTGGCCTTGACGGCAGTGCGTTTGCTTTGTGAGTTTATCAAGGACATCATACACAAAGAAAGCAAAAAGGTCCTTAAAAAGTCAGGCGAGAAAGAAAAGACCGAAGTGGATGTCAAAAGAGGCTCTGAAACGTGCGCTTTTTTTTTCTTTTATATCATTTTATTGGGGGCTCATACAACTCTTATTACAATCCATACATGCATCCATTGTGTCAAGCACCTTTGTACATTTGTTGCCATCATCATTCTCAAAGCATTGCTTTCTGCTTGAGCCCTTGTACTCTTGAACATAAAGTAGCTAAAGCAAATGAAAGAAATTTTAAAGCTTTGAAAAAGATCTGAACAGAAAATTTCCAAGAGTGACCCAAGAAAACAAAATAAAGCATCTTAAAAAAATGTACAAAGACCAGGACTTGGACAACTCAAAGGGAAGAACACACCCAGCATTTCTCAGAAAGAACTGAAGAAAACTCCAAGTTTCAAGTTGCAGTATTCTATAGGCAAGATATTTAATGATGCAAGAAATATAAAAAGAAGATAGAAGAAATAAGTCACTGTATCAAAAGGATTAGTTGACATTCAGTCAGTTCAAGTATATGATCAAGAACTGATGTTATTACAGGGAAAAGTCTAAGCTACATTGAAGGGATTGATGAGGAACAAGGCTGCATAATTTGATGAATATCAATTGAGATGTTTCTCTTTTTTAAATCATTTTATTGGGGGCTCGTACAACTCTATCACAATCCATATATCCATCCATTGTGTCAAGCACATTTGTACATTTGTTGCCATCATCATTCTCAAAACATTTGCTTTCTGCTTGAGCCCTGGGTATCAGTTCCTCATTTTGCCCCTCTCCCTCATGAACCCTTGATAATTTATAAATTATTATTATTTTGTCATGTCTTACACTGTCTGATATCTCCTTTCACCCACTTTCTGTTGTCCATCCCCCTTAGATCATTGTGATCGTTTCCCCCTTTCTATCCCACCTTCCCCTTCCCCTCCTGGTAATGCTACTCTCATTATTGGTCCTGAGGGGTTTATCTGTCCTGGATTCCCTGTGTTTCCAGGTCTTATCTGTACCAGTGTATATCCTCTGGTCTAGCCAGATTTGTGAGGTAGAACTGGGATCGTGATAGTGGGGGGAGAGGAAGCATTAAAGAACTAGAGGAAAGGGCCGGCCCCAACCCAAATACTAAATGGACTCCTGCTCCTCCCCGCAGAAGAGTCTATTTCAAAGGGCGGCATTGAATCTGCAGCTCCGGAGAGGGACATATCTGATCGGAGCACACAGGTGCAGATGAAGGGGGAGGAAGAGAGACTGGAACACATCCTGGCCCACCAGGCCTTGAGGATGATGATCCCAATTAGAGCAGCCAGTCCACAGAGAGGACCACAAAAAAGAAAAGAAAGAAAGAACTAGAGGAAAGTTGTATGTTTCATCGTTGCTATACTGGACCCTGACTGGCTCATCTCCTCCCCACAACCATTCTGTAAGGGGATGTCCAGTTGCTTACTAATGGGCTTTGGATCTCCACTCCGCACTCCCCCCATCATTCACTATGGTAAGATTTTTTGTTCTGATGATGCCTTATACCTGATTCCTTCGACACTTTGTGGTCACACAGGCTGGTGTGCTTCTTCCATGTGGGTTTTGTTGCTTCTGAGCTAGATCGCCATTTGTTTACCTTCAAGCCTTTAAGACCCCAGACGCTATTTATCTTTTGATAGCCGGGCACCATCAGGTTTCTTCACCACAATTGCTTATATACCCGCTTCAGCGATAGTGTTGGGAAGGTGAATATCATGGAATGCCAGTTTAATAGAACAAAGTGTTCTTGCATTGAGGGAGTACAATTGAGATGTTTCTATAAACAGATACAACACCAGAAAAGCCCACCGATGGATGCTAAAAATTTTGGGGAAAATCTACTTTGCTAACTTACTTGAAGAGATCTGTATTTTATGCTCATTTCCTAGAAAGGCAATCCAACCACTGTCCACTGCTATTGGATTGATCCCGACTCATAGTGAGTGACCTTCAGGTCAGAGTAGAGCTGCTCCATCAGGTTTCCAAGACAATCTTTTCACAGCAGCAAAGCCTCAGCTTTCTCCAGAGGAGTTGCTCGCAGATTTAAAGTGTCAACCTTGTGGTTACCAGCCCAAGGCTTAACCTACATGCTACAATGTGGACATTATTAAACAACATCATCAAATAAAATTTTGCTGAAGATTATTAAAAAATGGTTGCATTAGTAATCAACACAGAAATTCAAGCCAAATTCAGAAGACGACATATTTGGGACATGTCGTCGTTGCTGTGGGACATCGTTGTTGATATCATATTTTGGTAGAAAGCAAAGAATGCCAGAAAGATGTTTACCTATATTTTATTGACTATGCAAAGGTGTGTTAGGTCTGGTTGACTAGAGAAACAAATCCAGTGACAATCATATATGTGGAAGAGAGAGCTTTATATCAAGAAGTATGCATCATGCCTCCTTGTGGGCATGGCCTTCCTGAGGATTCTGGGAACTGCCTCTCTCTTTCTGCCTTCATCTTTCCGTTGACAAGCTGTCACACTTCACGTTCCTGTTGAGGAGCCACACTTGGAGAGTTGGAAGAGCAACACGGAGACCCATGCCAGTGCTGAGATGCTTCCACCTCTATTGGATACACAAGATTTTGAACTCACTGCCCTGTGATCTTTCTGAATTTGGCATCATTGCGAGTGGCTGCGTGAGTCTGATGAGGAATTTATGGGCTAGTAATGGACATATGGGCTAATATCAGACTTAAGGACTTTATTTGGACTGGGCTGAGCTGTTCTTTCAATATACAATTGCTCTTTGATATAAAGCTCTCTCTTACACACACACACACCAATAGACAGATAGATGCATACATACATACATAAAACATCCCAGCCCAGTCCAACTCAAGTACATAAGTCCGATACTGTGATGCAAAATGCAGGAAGATCACTGGCAGGTGGGTAAAAAGTCTTGTGGATCCAATGGTGGTGGACACATCTCCAGGGCACACACAGGTCTCAGGATGGCTTGTCAACAGGAAGCTGAAGGCAGAGAGAGAGGTGGAGGTTCCCAGGATCCTCCTTATGAGAAGGTCACACCCACAAGGAGGCACCATCAGACAGTGACCTGATTGACAGGCTAGACTCCACCCCTACCTTTCATATCTTCAAGTTGACACTAAGTTATGTAACAACCACAAAAGGCATTCAGGTGTATGGATCCCAACAAATTACGGATACTACTGCAAGAATGGAAATGCTAAAACACTTCATTGTGCTCATGTGGAACTTGTACATAGACCAAGATGTTCAGACAACATGAGGATACTAAATGGTTTAAAATTGGGACAGGTGTGTAGTGTAGCAGGATTGTATCATCACCATACTTATTTAATCTGTATGCTTAGAAAATAATCTAAAAAACTGGAGTAGAGCATGACATCAGTATTGGGGTAAGACTCATTACTAACTGTGATATGCGGATGACACAACCATGCTTGCTGAAAGGGAAGAGAGCTTGAAGCACACTTGGGGATGAAGATCCAACACTACAACCTTCAGTATGGATTACACCTCAGCAAAAAGAAAACAAAAATCCTCACACTATATCAATAAGTAACATCATGATAAACACAAAAAAGATTGAAGAGGTCAACAATTTCATTTTACTTAGATCCACAATCAATGCCCAGTGAAGCAGCAGTCAAGAATTCAAACAGTGTATTGCCTTGGGCAAATCTGCAAGAAAAGACCCTTTTTAAAGTGTTAAAAGTCACATTGAAGACTGACACAAGCCAGGGTATTTGCCATGGCCTCATATGCATGTGAAAGCTGGACCATGAATCAGGAAGACTGAATTGGTGTGGGGGAAGAATATTATACATACTATGGACTACAGTGGCATGCTAGTTACATGTTGGTTTGCCATCTGCAAGGTCTGTAGTTAGAAACCACCAGCAACTACATGGGAGAAAGATGAGGCTTTCTACTTCCGTAAAAACTTACAATCTCAGAAATCCACAGGGGCTCTTCTCCCCTGACCTGTAGTCACTATGAATCAGTACAGGCTCAATTGCTGTGAGGTTGGATTGCAGGGAGTGTATTAGAGTTAAATTCTGAACACCCTGGTTTGCAAAAGGCTATACACATGGCAGTGATGGCCCCAAATCCACTTGCAGAGTCCCCATAGACTAAGTACCCATTTAATTCTTTCTGATTCTTAACCAAGGATGTAGAGAATTTTGGCCTCTGGCAGAGTGTCTTGGAAAGTAGATACCCTCTCTTCCTCTCGAGCCAGACCAGGGTGTGGTGGTCTTTTAGGGCTTACCTGGGTGTGCCCTTGGTGGGGCTCACTGGACTGGGGATAGTGCAGGGGGTTGCACAGGCATGGCCATGACCTCTCAGTCTCAGCCTGTCTTGGTTTGAAGACCCTGGACCAACCTTGTAAGCCTTTCTGTCTAACATAATGTACATGTCCCAATCATGGCCCGGTTCCTGCTTCTGTAGTCCCACCTATAACTGTGATGTATTGATCTGCCACCAATCATGAATTTGTGACATTTTCCTTTGGTCCGTACCTTATTTAACTAGCATCCTGACTATGAATCTTCGGACACCATTTGACTTCATGCCCACAGCTTCCCTCATTTGAATGATGTTTCTGTGTCTTTCTCTTTTGAGACTTAATAGATGCCCTCCTTACATTATATTTGAGTTTGGGGTTTCTTTTGTACCCTCAAACAGTAGGATCCCTGGTATGTTGGATGGCCAACCTCAAGATGGCTGGTTCAATCCCACCATCTTCTTCGTAAGGATTCATAGGGGGTCTTTCCTGGTCCTCATCAGATTTCCAAATTGAATCTGTGGTCTTTGTCTCCAAATAATGGAAGAAAGATGAAATGTCATTCTGGAAGAAAAGAAAGCAAGGTTCCCTGTGTCGATCCCCTATTAACCAATAACTTGATTCCATGAGCCAGATGGGGGAATACTCACACCTTGAGAAAGGCACTGAGAACCTGATGCTGCCAGAGGAGCGAGAAAGCATGACTCCCCAGCTTCCCACAACCTCCCAGCCCCAGCCTTTAGTCTTGGCTCTGTTACTACTTGGCAATATGACCTTGGATAAGTCCTCTCTCTTCTCCGAAGGTCAGTTTTCTTATATGCCAAATACTGTGATGGAAGGCAATGCGTCTACGGACCTTTTAGTTCTAATAGTTGATGAATTTCTATTATCTCTTTCAAAGTTCAGAAATCCAGAAAGAGCACTGCTATTCACACACACACACACACAGACAGGCAAACAGATACATATATTTATGAGAGAACTTCAAAAAGTTTTGGAAAACTTCTAGCATTTTTTTCATTCTATTTTCATAGTGTTTGTCTCATATATAAATCATAACAGATAAAGTATATTGTTATATTCTTAATGATATATGTGTATAAATATATACATGAAACATGTAAAAGGAATATAGAGAATACATTTTGTTCATTAATAAGTTGTAGTTTTCTGTGTATGTTTTTAATTCTCTGCATTTGTTTGACATATCCAAAACACAAACCATGGATATAAACTCAGTTTTGAAGGGCATATCTGTGTGTGTGTGTGTATTTGTCTGCTCATGCTACAGTTATAAATAATCTAATCATCATGACTTCAACCTTCTATCTCTATCTATTCTTACAGAATAATTTTTGTCTTGGATGGGAACGTACACTGAGATTTTTATTTATTGAAAGCTTTCAAAAAGAATTCCAGGCAACCCTCTGCTTTAGGCAGCAGCCCCGTACCCTGGCCCACTTGAATGGCAGTCTCACAGACTGCAGTCAAGCTGGTGAAGATCTGACTCTCAAAGGCTATAACCCCACCTTTGAAATCCAGGTGACCTTGGCCTCACCCTTTGAACCCAGGAAGGCCCACCTTGTTTTCCATATTCCGTCCAACCATTCTGCTGATCTCTACATTGCTCCAGGGCTGATCTCAACAGATGTCATCCCTTTAGCCTCTTTTTTGCCTGTAGGATTCCCAGAGGCAGGCGGCCTTCTTTTCCTTCATTCTGTCTCTGCCCCTTCAGTCTGAATGGATGGGTCTTCTGTGGCGCTTGTTGGGTTTCATCCATCAGTTACAGGCTTACCCTCTTTAACAAAAGATTGCATGGCCACGGCCGTCCTTGGTGTAAGTTCTAGGGCCCAGGCCCTTAGTTTGTACGATGGGCTTTCCCAAATCTTTCCGTTTTGTTTACATTTTGTACAGAAGAAATCACACGGTCTTTTAAGATTTTGCTTAGCAACCTCCTCAGCCAGATATCCAAGTTCTACCTTCTGCTAAGTAGTTGAAGATAATTCAGAAAAATTCTCTGCCACTACATAAAAAGCATCACCCTTCCTCCACTGTCCAGTCACATAGTCATTATTTTATCTTTATGTCGTTAATGTTTACATGTGTAGCAATATTTTGCTGCTGGGGTGATCTATATTCTTTTCTTTAAACAGTGTTATTGGCACTTCATCCACATCACACACAGTTTAATAGTTCAATCATATCAAGAAAAGCTATACAATCATGACCACAGTCGATTTTAGAACACTTTCTTTATTTTCCCCATGGTTACATTACTTTTAAAATGGGTTGTGTAATCACCATCAGTTCTAGTGCTCCCTCCCACATATATTGTTTTCCACCCCACCTCCACCCCCTCATACTCCCCACCTCCCCTATAAACCCTTGCATCTGTTCTTATCACTATGCCTCTTCCCCTGTGTTTCACAACGTGGAAAATCAACAGAAACAATAAAAAACAGAAACAAAATAAAATGGTAAGGATAAAATAATAATACTACAAAGATAAAAATACGATAGTAAGAAAGAAAAGACCACCGTGAATATTTAAAAGGACAGGGAAGAAATTTTTGTCATGGAACTAGTAAGAAATACTTGCACCTAGAAGAATTTCTGGTTGGGTCAGAGGGAGGCCAACTGGCCAAGTATGAAGTTCAATCCAGTGTAATCACAGTTACAATGGTCCCTATCTGATAGTAAAGCTATCTGAGACTCTTGCCTATGGCTAGTGGGGATCTGCCAGCAGCTTAATCTGACTAGATATTCTGTAGATGGGTTTTGGGTCCCTACTGTCCTCCATAGCCTTCTACAAATTGTTCACAATTTAGGCTCTGATACTTTTCCCTTTGTCATATTTGAATTCTGTTATTGCCATCTTTAGATCACACAGGCTAGTGTGCTTCTTCTATGTGGACTTAGTTGACTCCTCACTTGACAAATTCAATAAGACAAGCTACCCCCCAAAACAGCAAGAAGCCAACTATCAGACAACAAAAGACAGACAGACAAACAAACAAACAAACAAACAAACAAACAAAACCAAGCAAACTAAAGGGAGGAAAACAAAAACCCAGAGGCAGAAAAGTCAATCATCCCCCTGAGGTATAAGGTGACTGCATGTAACGTCATTGGTTTTTCCAAGGGCACATCCCCCTGGACACAGTGGGTATGAGGAGTCTATGCAGTACAGTTCCACTGTGAGCTGCAACCCCTGAATGGTTGCCCATCACAGCTCAGTCTCCCATTGTATTGGGCTCTGTTTACCCAAAGCATGGAGGCTGGTGCCAAGGGGAACTTCCTGGATCAGTTCTTTCAAGCTCAAATCCCAACCAAACAGATCAAAACTGGTCATGCCACTGCAAGGCGGCCATCAAGGTATTCAATATATAGTCATTCTGGGTCCCTTTCCATTGGACAGCTACAGACCGGGGGTTCCCCCCAAGGGCCAATGACCACCATTTCCACAGGTCCAGGGCGGCCACTCTCTGCTTCCCCTCCCATCCTAGTACCCCAGTCCTCAGTCAGAGAATGCAGGCATCTTTGAGGTAGGGCTCAGTTAATTCTGCCAGGCCTCTATTTAAGTCCTTCTCGTGTAGCCCTGGGTGTTCTATGTTCCTTAAGACAAGAGAGACTTTCTCTGTAGCTCTCCTCACTTCCTTCTGAGCCCTCGGCAGAATTGCCTTCACTTTCTTCATTCTACCAACCATCTCTTTAAGCCAATCTAGGCTTTAAAAAAAAAATCATTTTATTGGCGGCTCGTACATCTCTTTTCACAATCCATCCATCCATCCATTGTGTCAAGCACATTTGTACATTTGTTGCCATCATCATTCTCAAAACATTTGCTTTCTACTTGAGCCCTTGGTATCAGCTTCTCATTTTCCCCCCTCCCTCCCCGCTCCCCACTCCCTCAAGGACCCTTGATAATTTCTAAATTATTATTATTTTGTCACATCTTGTACTGTCTGATGTCTCCCATCACCCACTTTTCCATTGTCCATCCCCCAGGGAGGAGGTTTATGTAGATCCTTGTAATCCAACCTATGCTTTTACTATTAAGGCACCTTACACAAAAGTTGGTCTGATTTCCAAATCTATATTTTTTGGTTGGATGTCAATTTTGTCTGTACAGTAAAGTCATCGGGGGAATTTTATGGAATGCTAATATCTGACTTGTTCTAACCACTGCCAACAAGTTCATTCTGGTTCATAGTAATATGGCTTCCAAGGCCATTAATCTTTTCAGGGACAGATAGTTTTCCTTATCTTTCTCCCACAGAGTGGCTGGTGAGTTTGAACCATCAACCTGGTGGTTAGCTGATCAATATTTACCCAATAGCACCACCAGGGTTCTGTGAGGCCTGTCCTAACTCATGTCCATCAATGTATCTGGTATTTTTGAAAACGTCCCAGGTGTACCCATGTATTCCCATGCCATAATACAGAGTGCAGTGAGGTGAAGGTAGCCAGGAGGAGAGACTTCCACCCTTAACCATTTCTCCATGTTTCTTATCAACCTGTGACATAGAAAAACCCCACATTCCCAAGGCGAAGTAGTCTGGGTAGTGCACTCCCCATCCTCTTGAAAACACTGAAGGGCTCAGAAGGAAACACAAGTTGGAACTCACAGTTCGGTGATTTATCCACTGATTATGGCGATATTCCAAGGTTCCCCCTAGTTCCTGGGTGAGTTGGCTTTTGTCAATGTAGCCATGGAGATCAGAAGGAGAATTTAGCATGATGATCTATAAGGGGCAAAAAAGGTAAAAGAAAAAAATATATATATACCTCACATAGAGCTAGATTCTAATATTATTTAAACAAGATTTCCTCTTTGCCTGATTAGGTAGTTATACCCAAAGATGACCAGCAGAGACAGTTGAACGTCCTTCCCATTTTCCTTTTCAATAGTAAATTCCAAAGTGCACACAACAACGTGGATGAATCTCTAGTGCTGGATGGTAGGTGAAAGAAGCCAGACTAAAGAGGTTACTTACTATGTGATTCAATGTATGTGACAGTGGAAGAAAACTCATCTAAGGGTGGACTGCTAGCAGGCCAGTGGCTGCCAGGGTTTAGGACCGGGTACAGAGTTCGCCAGGAAGGGGCAGCGCAAAGGAATGTTTGGGGGTGATGGGACTGTTGTGTATTTTGACTGTGGGGTTGTTAATCTATGCCTTTAGAAAAACCCAGAGAACTGTGACCCAAAAAGAAAAAAAAATTACTGCATGCCAATTAAAAAATAATAACAAAGGAAAGGCCATTTCACCATATTTTTTCCCTTTTAAGCCTTACAGAGTCCAGAGAATAAAAATAAATAAAAGAATATCATATAAAAATTAAACCATTGCCACTGCATTGGTTCTAGCTCAGAGTGAGCCCATAAGACAGAATCGAACTGCTGCCTCCACAGGGCTTGCAGAAGTAGATGCCACCTCTCTCACCCAGGGAGCAGCTGACGAGTTTGAACTGTCGAGCTGCCAGCGAGCATTCAGTAGCTTAACCACATGTGCCAGCACACTCTTGGTGTGCTGCTGGTGCCACAGCTCAGCAGTCACTGAAGCAGCAACTTGGCTCCTTCCCCAGTGGAACATGTCTTCAGGAGAAAAACCACTTTAACAGTAGTTGTTTGCAGTCATCGGAGTGTCATTTAGAGTGGACAGCATTAACTTAAAAAGAGTGTGTACTTAGAAGAGGACCTCAGAAGCTTCATGGAAAATAGAATTCAACAATGAAAATAAAAAACAGAAACTGTATTTCTCAACATCAGCTCCATCAAGTTCAAGCTCACTTTTGTAAGTGATGATACTACCCAGTTAGTCCAGCCCTAAAGAACTGAGATGTGAACTATGGTCTGGGAATTTCACATCAGTTCAGTACTTTTATTTTTTTACACAATAAACTCAAGACAAATGGGAAACAAAATGTCAGACGGATCCAAGTCATGACTATAAAGTGCATTAACAATTTCTTATCAAGCTCTTGAAAAATTGCCCCGATTGCTGAGAGAAGGAGCAACACCATTGCTGTAGTGGGAAAGGGCTCACTGGAGAGGCTTCCTGGGCCCTATTTCTGCTAGAGCTTTGACTACCCTTCTCAAAATATCTCACAATAAGCCAATGTGAATTACCCTCGGCCATCCAGAAAGTCAATATGCAAAATGCTTTCAGCATCCCCAAGAAAACCTGTTGCCATGGTCTTTGCTCTTAACGACTCCATTTTTGTTTTGACTAGACCACCTCTACCTTTTGATAATCATTGCTCTGATTGGGCCTTGTCTGCAGGATTGTACTGATAGAGCCATGTTTCATTTCCTGTTAGAATTCTTCAAGGAAACGCTACAGGATGTAGATCCTACTTGTTTAAACTTTCTGTTGAAAGTTCTGCTCTTGTCTGCAGCCGATCAATCTGGGCACAACAGTTTTGGCACCTAGCAAGCCGAAAATATGCTTAACGTGGTGTTGGCCCTCGTATCGGCTGCAAATCCTCAGTCCTCTTCCATTAGGGCATGAATACGATTAATTGTTTCCTTGCTAATTGATATTGATGGTCTGCTGCTAAGGGCTTCATCATCAACACTGTATATTTAGTACAGTCTTAAAACAAGTCATCCATTTGTAAACTGCTGATTTCTTTGGGGTATTGTTCCCCCATAAACTTTGTGTACAGTATCAATGATATGATGATTCCACCATTCATTGACTCAAACGTCACCATAAAGTTGATGTTTGTTCTTGTTTCAATTTTCGCAGAATTCATGTTGCTCTAATAGGGGCACTTTTCAAACTGATATCTTATTTTTCTTAATAGTTCACACTAGATCCTGTACAGACACATCATAACAAGCTAGTACATTTTTAAATTCATGAATAGGTTTTGCATAACATGCATTTTCCATGCTCTTTTATAGTTTAAATGATGGTTATTTTTTTCAGGTACCATCAAGTCAGTTCTAATTCATAGCAACCCTTTGTAGAACAGAGAGAGACAGGAGGGTTCCCAGGGCTCACCTTATGAGAAGGCCATGCCCACAAATAGGCACCATCAGGTTGCGACCTGATTGACAGGTTGAATATCACCCCTACACTATTATATATCTTCAAGTTGACATGAAATTATGTAACTACCACAGCTGAGTATGTTTTCCCCTTTTGGTTTTCGAAGCCTTTGTGCATTTCATTCTAATAGTTGGCTTTGCCTTCTCAAGCTGCTCTTTCAAGTTTTCTGTTCAGCTCTTTGACTTCATCATTTCTTCCATTTGCCTTAGCTAATCTAAGATTAAGGGCAAGTTCCAACGTCTCTTCTGACCCCCACTTTGATCTTTTCTTTCTTTCCTGTGTTTCTGATGACCTTTTGCTTACTTGGTGTCTAATGTTTCTGATGTCATCCCACAGCTCAGTGGGTCTTTGCCATTAGTGTCCAATGCATAGGCTTTATTCTTAAGATGTTCTCAAGTTTCAGGTGGGTTAGACTCAAGGTCATATTTTGAGTCCCAAGGACTTGTTTGGATTTTCTTCAACTTCAGCCTGAACTGGTATATACGTATATAAGTGATTGATGGTCTGATCCATAGCCTACCCTTGGCCTCGATTTAGCTGCTGATATTCAACTTTACCATTTTCTCTTCCCAAAGATGCAGTCAATTTGATTTCTGTGTATTCCATCTGGGAAGTCCACATGCATAGCTGCCTTTTGTATTGTTGAAAAACAGGTATTTTCAATAAAGAAGTTGGTTTTGCAAAATTCTATCCTGTGACCACCAGCTTCATTTCTATCAGCAAGGCTATATTTTCCAATTACTCTTCCTTCCTCTTTGTTGCCAACTTTCGCATTCCTGTAACCAACAATGTATCTTGCCATATGATCAATTTTACACTGAGGAAGTTGCTATCAGTTTTCAATTTCTGCATCACTAGCTTTAGTGGTTGGTGCATAAATTTGAGTAATCATTTCTTGTATTAGGATAAATACTAACCTATCATAGAGAGCATTGTCTTCAAGATAGATCTTGAGATGTCCTTTATATATCCTGTATTTATCAGTTTTATATCCTTTATATATCAGTTTTATATCCAATAATTCATAAAACGTTTTCAAAGATGTATATATCTTTTGTTTATAAATATAAGACATGAAGCAAATGATAAATAATTGGTAGAAAAGACTATAAGATATTTTCTCTTATTTACTAGATTGATATTTTTGTTAAGAGGACTTTTGTTTTAATTTTAACAGTTGTATTGACATATAATTTACATGTCATAAAATTCGATGGTTTAAATGTATTAAAAAGGGATGTACAATCACCACTACAATAAATTTTAGAACATCTTCTTCACTCTTGTACTCATTATTATTAGGTGGCCATTTCCCCTCAATCTCCCTTGCCATAGCCCCAAGAAACTAGTGTTTCCAGTTGCTGTCTCTATAGATTTACCTGTACAGAAAAACATACCCCCCCAAAGAACAACAGTTACAAAATAAAATAGAAAAAAATTCCAAATGAAAAGAAAGCATCAAATAATAAAAACAAGAACAAATTTAAAATGGGTCAAAAGGGAGAACAAATCATAAGGCATTAAATGTTAACCTAACCACAGCTACATTATTTCACTTTCTAATGCACTCTGTTCAGAGGAGATTCACGAGAGGCTTAATCCAAGTGGTGACCCTGCAAATGGATTTTGGGGCTTGAACTACCTTCCAGTCCAAAATTGAAGGTCTGATAATGTTCCTTCCTTTGTCAGACTCTGTCATCTGACTGTTGGTGACCTGCCTTGATGTTTGTTGCCTGTGCCCGGATAGCCTGAATTGCTCTACAGAGGACTACCCGGCGGCCCTCAAGACTTGAAGGACTGCTAGTGTCTCACAACTGTCTCACGGGAGTGAGTTACACTGAGCCATTTATACTACTTTATGGATTAATTGTTTATTTCTTATTTTACATCTATCTATATAAATATATATAAAATCATTAGTGTCCTGGTTTTGTTTCTCTAGAGAACCCTGTCTAACATACCAATCTATAAATTCCTCCTCAGACTCATGCAACATGCAATGGCGCTGAATGCAGGAAGATCACAGGCCAGTGGGTGGGAAGTCTTGTGGATCCAGTAGTGTTGTAAGCATCTTAGCACTGACAGGGATCTCTATGTGACTTCTCCAGCTCGAGAGGTCTGGCTCCATCAGTCTCTCTCCATGTGTCTTCTCCACAGGGATGTCTTGTAAGGAGTGAGCATGTGTCCCACCTCCAGCGAGCTATTTATCTCCTTAGCACCTCCAAATGAGGTCATCAAACTATGACCCAATTGACAGGCTATACTCCACTCCTTCATTCTGAATCCACAAATTCACACGAGATTATGTAGCTACCACGACTACACTTCAATATAAAGTTCTCTCTTGCACACTTACGAGTCTCCCTGTATTAGTTTCTCTAATTTTTCTGGACTAACACATTATTGCTTTGTATCAATTTGACTGGGTCAAGATTACCAGTGGTTAGCAGGTAAGACCTAGTGATTCCCCATGATAAGATGTAACATAATGTAATAACCTCCGTAATAAGATCTGCTGTGAGTAATCAATCAATTGAAAGTAAGTTTCTGTGGGGCTGTGGCCTGCCTCTCATATATGTAGAAGCTTTAGAAAAGCTTTCTTGCCTTTTTGTTGGGTCTGAAACCTGCATTGAGCTTGTTGATGTCCATTTCTTTGGACTTGAGTCAATGACTTACAATATTGCTTGTCAATCCTGGGAGTTATCAGGGACCAGCCATCTGACCTGCCAACCTTGGATTCATACCCCTCTGCAGCCACAAGCCATGGTCTTCTTGATGGTCTTGGGTTCATCAATGCCCGTACGCAAGTCAGAAGAAGCTTCCAGACTAACATCTAACCCGTGGACTTGGGATTTTCCCTGACTAGGAATTGCCCTAGTCGTCTATAATTGTGTGAGCCATTTTCTTGATACAAATCTCTCTCTATAGATACACATATAACTTTCCCTGGTTTGGCTTCTCTAGAAAACCCAGCCAAAGACAGTGACAAAAGGACTCAAGAGTTAACTCAATAAAGCATATAATGACCAAAGAAGGAATAAAATGGAGCATCAAAGATAATGACTTCAATGGACTAAAACATTTCACATATATTTAAATCCAATGCTTTAGAAAAATTAAAGAAACAAAAACCACATGAGTCAATTGAAGGATCTTAAGTAATCAACTAATTATTTCAAAATCTTGTAAATGAGGAGAAAACGAAATAAACATTTATCATATTTTTATCAAATGAATTGTCCCTCAAGATAACCAAATGGCTGGTGAGCCTCTCTTTATCAAATCTAATTAAAGAATTAGAGTAACACTACTTGCAACCCCTCGTGAATTAATGGGTATAGGTAATGATTATCAGTCACTGCTAAAATCACAAACAGAAAGAAAACCAAGCATTATAGACCTCAGATTGGAAGCGTACACCACCAAGTATGAAGAAATGTAGCCAAGAAGTAGAATACAGACCTGAGTCGGTCTTGGTATGGTGGTGTATTAGTCTGGGTACTTTGGAGAAACAAATCCACAGCAACTCATGTATAAGAGAGTTTTATGTAAAGAAAGTGTGCATCATGAAAACATCCCAACCCAAGGCTGCCCAAGCCCACAAGTCCAACATTAACCCATTAACCCAACACCAGTCCACAAAGTCTTCCACCTCACAAAACAGAGGCAATGACGCCGACTGCAGGAGGAAAGCTGAGTCAGTGAACGGATAAGCATCTCAGCACTAGCAGGGGTCTCCACATGGCTGCTCCAGCACCCAGGGCTGCATCGGGATAGGTCCATGTGGCTTCTCCTTGAGGATGTCTTGTAGGAAGTCAATCTTGCAAGCTGAAGCAGGGAACTGCTAAGGCAGCTGCACCCTGGTGTGACCATCACAAAGCAAGAGACCAGAGAACTAGAAAGGCAAGACTCACCACCCATTTATCCCTCCACCTTTCAATTAGCCCCACATGTGATTATCAGCCAGGCTGGCACAATTAACTAACTCAGGTGGTTTTTAGGTGCTATTGCGTGGTTCTAATCCATGGTGACTCTACATACACAAGATGAAAGACTTTCCACTCTGTGCCATCACCAGAATCACTGTTACGTTTGAGCTCCTTGTTGCAACCATCGTGCCCATTCACCTTCTTAAAAGTCTTATTTTTCACTAGCCTTTGTGGTTACATGTTGTGCTGAGATCCACAAGGTCAGAAGTTCCAAACCACCAGCCTCTCCTCAGGAGAAAGGTGGGCTTTCTACTCCCATAAAGAGTAACAGTCTTGGAAACTCACAAGGGCAGTTCTACCCTGTCTTAGAGTCACTGTGAGTCAGCACCTATGGCATTGAGAGCTTTTTGTTGTTTTGCTTTTGTTCTGGTTTAAAAAGCATGATGTCCTTATGCAGGGACCGATCCTTTCTGACAACATGTCCAGAGCACATCAGAGGAAGTCTTGTCATGCTCACTTCTAAGGTACATTCTGGCTGTACGTCTTCCAAGACAGATTTGTTTGTTCTTCTGGCAGTCTATAGTACTTTTTAAAAAATTCATTGTTAGATGAACTTGTTTGTCACGAAAGACTTCAAGCCCACTGTACTTTTAATATTCTTTTAATGTTTGAATGTGCTTTTAATATCCTTTGCCAACACCGCAATTCAAACGCATCGATGCCTCTGGGGTCTTCCTTACCCATTGTCCAGACATTACATGCATGTGAGGCGACTGAGAAGACTATGGTTTGGGCCAAGCACATCTCAGACTTCAAAGCAACATATTTGTTCTTTAATACTTTAAAAAGATCTTCAATACTTTAAAAAGTATTGCAAGTAGAATGCAATACCTCCTTTGATTTCTTGACTGCTGCCTCCAAATTAATGTGTTAATTGTAAATCCAAACAAAATGACATCTTTGACAAAGCCTTTAGAGCCTGCAATTAATTGGCGTGAAATATAGAAAGAGAAAACATAACATCTACAAGAATTCCATCGGCAAAATCTTAACTCAGTCACTGCATAGGGCAAACTATTCTGTTTCTTCAACCAAAAAATAAATTGAAAAGAAAAGAAAAGAAGAAGGAATAGAGACAAAATCTGTCAACTAAAAAAGATCTATGAAACTCATCAATGAATTATAATGTATGAACCTTATTTACATTTATCTGAAACAATTAAAAAAGTTACTAACCAGTTGTAAAAACATTTAAAATGTGAA
The DNA here is from genome assembly GCF_000313985.2 of Echinops telfairi. Taxonomy (NCBI): domain Eukaryota; kingdom Metazoa; phylum Chordata; class Mammalia; order Afrosoricida; family Tenrecidae; genus Echinops; species Echinops telfairi. Next base: position 102,235 of record NW_022108124.1, on the reverse strand, counting down.
TCAGATGAAATTTTGTATCAGAATTAATGATAAATTATGAAATAACAATGACTCATTCCTCATTAATAAGTGACATTTTAAATTAATAGCAAGTAATAAATCATTAATGAAATATTAACTACAAAAACTATTGTTAATAATGATTAAGAAAACATTCCTTTGGGCTATTTATTTATTATTAAAATATAAATAAGTACCAATAATATTTCAATCAGAATTATATGATGTCGGATATGACTTGAGAGATGGAAACGGAGAATGGGATGAAATAAGGTGGATGTAGAGTTGAATGTTAAAGCCGGGAGCTGAGTACAAGTATTTGGGGCCCATGTTTACTTTGTATATGGTTTTGAGATCGCAATTGCAGGTGTGACCCACCATGGTTAGCACGCTGCTGTGAGCATGACAGAGATTCAATAAGTATTTGTTGACTGAAAACAAGAAGGACGGGACGTAAGGAGAGGGAGAAGGAGACAGAACCCTAACCCAATGAAGACAACAAGATGAAAGGTCACGCTTACCGGCACTTTCATTTTAAACTCATCACGATAGTATTTAATGCCAATGTCAGTGAAGGTCCTCTGGATGAAGCGGGATGGACGCAGGATGAAGATGAGCTGCAGGTTTCCTGGAAACGCTACCTGGAAGGAGCATGGACAGTATCAGGGGGAGAGAGCAACTGCCACAACCATTGCCACGATCTACTCTGCTCTCTGGACTAAGGTCACAGACAATGCATTTAAAGTGGATGAGATTTCACAGGGAGTCAGACCTTCTGATATATGGTCGGAATATATCTTAGGATTGTCTCAGTGAAGCACACAGGAGTTGGGGCTTATCCACTGAGGTAGTTTGTTTATTGTGCCAAACTGGTCAATAAACACATGTGGGATTAATTGGAGGGTGGAGAGGTAAATGGCTCGGCGAGCCTTGCCTTTCTTGTCTCTTGCTCTTTGATCATCGGACCAATGTGCAGCTGCCCTGCTTGTTCTGTGCCTCAATTGCAAGCTACACTACCTGTGGGACACCTAACCCGTGGACTGTGTCACTGTAATTTGAGGTTCCTTCAAGATGGGCTTTGCCATGCTACTGGAGTATACATCGCTTGAGCTGGGGACTGTCGGACCCTGTCATCTGGCTGACTATTGGTGACCTGCCTTGCTGTTGGCTGCCTGTGCCCGGATAGCCTGAATTCCTCTACAGAGGACTACCCGGCGGCTCTCAAGACATGAAGGACTGCCAGTGTCTCACAACTGTCTCACGGGAGTGAGTTGCACTGAGCCATTTGTACTGCTTTATAATTTAATTAACTTTATTTCTTAGGTTATCTATCTATCTGTATAAATATATATATGATTATTAGCATTCTGGTTTTGTTTCTCTGTCTAACACATCCACCAAGACCCATAACTCTGTGGTTGTGGAATGCCGCGGAGGCACGGCCTCCCCAGCACTCCCTGCTGGCCCCTTGTCGGTGACCAGAGATGTCAATTGGCATGCTCAGAAAGTGACTGCAGGTGATCTTCAGGTGGGAAACAACAGAATCTGTTAGACAAACCTTCCAGAATTCAATATAAAATAATTGCCTGTGCATTACCTTCCCATGAATTTGAGCTGACTAGACAGCTTAAATTTTGTGTATGATAACAACACAAAAATAAATATTTACAGCGATTCGTGTCAAGGATGCCTTTATGGAGCTCCACTTGTCCCTCCGTCTGTCAATAACGATGACAAATCCAATGCTGGCTGCTTCCACACTGTGAAGAAGAGAGATTAGTGTTAGAGATTAGGAAAGACAGAGAGTCTGTGTGGCTCTCACAGCTGAACCCACGCCACAGACTCCTCCCACTCCAGGGTCACTGCGTGAACACTCTGCCCCGCAAGAGGGAACCACTGACTCCCAGCATGAGCCTGGAGACGTAGACATGCGGACACACGGAAGAAGGTAAACATGTCAGTTGAGTGTTACATGCCCCTAAAGGAGGCAGAGGTCTTCAAGGTTGAATTCTGCCATCTTGCTACTCCCCAGGCTGAAACCAGGACACTATCAACGGCAACGGGATCAATGCCTGGGGAAGCAGCAGGGGAGAAGACAAATGACACTGCATTGACAGATGTGTTGCAAAAGATCTCTGGAAAGTGTTCCAAAGAAAAGATGCCACTTTGCGGACTAAGGTGTGCCCGCCTCACGCCCGGGTATTTTCAATGACTGAATATGCACGTGGAAGCTGGACGTGAATAAGGAAGACTGGGAAAATGGAGGTCTTCAAGTTACGGTGTTGGTGAGAACTATTCAATATACCATGGACTTCCAGAAAAACAAAAAATATCTATCTTAGATGCTCCTTACAAGTGAGGCTTGAGAGACTCACCATGTTCGGTAAGGTCGATGGTCACTGAAAGAGAGGAAGCCCCACAGTGAGATGGACTGACACAGTGGCTGCAACAATGGCTCAAACATATCAGTCATGAGGAGGGGGCAGGACTGGGCAGCGCTTTGCTGCACAGAGGGTCGTTACGAGTCAGAACCATCTTGTCGATTCCTACAGAGCAATGGGCTTAAGCCTAGAAACAATTGTGACGATGGAGCAGGCCCAGGTCTTGTTTCTTTCTGCCGTGCATGGGGCCACGATGGGTCAGAACCCACGCAAAGGCGCACAACAACATCAGGCTCCAGGAGTCAGTCCTAGAGGTGTTGAGAAATGAGACGTGTCCAGGGGAAAAACGGCTGTCTTCCCGTGACTAGCTTCTAACAGGCCAGCAGCCCAGCTGGGTGAGAGGACATTGGCTTCCTTAACACAGGGAAGCTGCTTGGTTCCCTCTACATCCCTACAAAATTCTCACAGAACAATTGGAAACCGAAGTCCTAAAAGTGGGAATATTTTTCTGCTCTCTCTCTGGAAGGAAATGTGGAATCGAGGAAAGAGCAAGGATGGGGGAGTCTGGTTCAAACCCCAGGGCAGCCATTCACCAGCACTGAGACAGTGGAAAGGTTACTTTGCTGTATAACTCCTTCTCCTTGTCTGTAAAATGAGAATAATACCACCAATCATGAAGTTGTAAACAGCCTAGATTCTGGAACCGAACTGCCTAGGGTTGGATTCTGAATTCTAATTATATAGCGTGTGCTTAGGAGGATTGTAACTTGCCTTGTATAGGGTCTCAGATTCCTCATTTGTAAAGTAGGAAGAATAATATCTATCTCTCACATATAACTCTCACATATAGCTGATGTCAGAATTAAATGAGTGGATAGATCATATGTTTCAGACGATGCCTGGCACACTGTAAAACTAAGTCCTAACTATTAGCATTACTAGTTCCTATGTGGACCTCATGGAGAATAAATGAGATCAAGAACATGAGAAATAGATGCCCATAGTAAATCTTCAACGTTGCTGTTAGCTGCTGTTGAGTTAACCCCGACTCACAGCGACTTCCAGCCACCCTGTGGAGGACAGTCAGACCGTTCTGATGGACAGGCTTTTCATCAGCTGATTGCTGAAAGCAGATCGTCAGGACTTCCTTCCTAGTCCATCTTAGTATGGAAGACCCATGTTCATCATCACAACAAGCAAACCTCCAATGGGTAGCGGCTGTACTTGACTGAGCATTCAGTAAGTTTTCAATATTGGATAAAAGATGATCTTCACCCTAAAAACTGTCTGTCTGGGATTGAGGCAGAAGAACCAAGCAAAACCTGCAAGAAAATCTCATAGCTGCTCAGAGGAATGTTGAAGGATGTCCTGAGAGAGAGATGGATGGAGATGGGTAAGATTGCACACATACAATATACTCGTGAACCCAGGCTCTTTTTTAATTTATGCGATAAGGAACAGCCGGCACACATGGTTTCCCCAGCCAAGAGGCAACCGAATGCTCCACACAACAAACTCCTCCACTACACACAGATCAAGTGTGAAGACCAGGGCCTCTGGGTGAACTAAGTGCCATCTACTGGGAAAATACATATGCACATAAAAGGTGGGATTTCTTCTTCTTTTTTAATTAATCATTTTTGTTGGGGGGGGGGCTCTTACAAATCTTATATAACAACCAATAATTCTATAATATTAAACATATAACATGTGTGCACTTGTACATATGTTGCCATCAACAATTCCAAAACAATTTCTTTTTACTTGAGCCCTTGGTATCAGCTCCTTTTTCTTCCTTTCCCTCCCCCACCCTTCCACCCTCGTGAATCATTGTTCAATTATACATTATTATTGTTATTTTGTGTCTTATACTGTCTGAGGGGATTTTACGGGTGAGGGAAGATTCTATGGGTCATGCCAAGAGATAAAAGAGCATGTGTTTTGGGCATTGTAGCTAGGAATGGATTCCTCTTTCCACCAATGCTGGCCTTAGAAAATGGAGGGGGAAATGCTTGAGGGCTTGTACAGTAGCACATCCATCCAGTTTCATTCTTGAAGTCATTGGGGGTGCAACAGTAGGAAGGACAAAGTTAGTACATAGTGGGTCATATGCAGCAATGCTTCTCCAACTTTAATCTTCATGCCACTCACCCGAGGATCTGCTTAACATGCAGATTCAGGGACAAGAAGTGAGGGGGAAGCCCCCAAGTCCCGCATTTCTGAAAGCTTCCCTTCTGTGGACCACACTTTGACTAAGAAAGCTGGACAAGACATCCAGGGCAGCTGGTTCTTGTCTCCTTCTCTCTTGCCATCACTTCCCACTTGTATACAGAGAGAGCAGCTGGTTGTGGCATTTGCTCCCACACTCCCACCCTCCACCTGTAGCTTAGAGAATATCTTCCTTAACAAAGCAGATCTCCCAGGAAGGTCAAAGTCAGATAATTCTGCTAACAACATAACCTCCCATCCAAAAGTACAAATAGTCAACTAACGGTCCCCAGACACGCATACAGCCAAGGAAGCAAGGAAAACTATTGAGATGAACAAACAGAACAATCAACCTGGAAATAGAAAATAGCTTTTTAATTCTTTTTCTAATGAATAATCCAAGATATGAAGAGATAAAGATACTACCACCTTTAGAACCTATTATGAGACATGATCAATCAGAGAACATGAACTAGTGCTTGGAAATTAAAAATTCATAGAAGAGTTAAAAAAAACCCAGATATTGCTGATGACAAAATTAGTGCTCTGAAATACAAAGCTTGTAGGAGAACCACTAGGTAGCTGAGCAAAATCTGAATGTTTTCACACATCCTCTAAAGACTTGCTAGGATGGGACAAAATAAACTGCACCCAAGAGAGAAGAGAGATTTAAGATAAAATAACCTCTGGTTGTCATTGTCTGCCATTGAGCTGATTCCCACCCACAGTCACCCCATGTACAATACAGTAAAGCCAAATACTGCCCCATCTGCTCCAGCCTCACAATTGTTGTGTTTGAGCCCATTGTTGCAGCCACTCTGTCAATCCATCTTGTCTACGGTCTCCTCTTTTTCTATGCCCCACTGTTACCAAGCGTGATGTCTTTTTCCAAGGACTGCTCTCCTGATAACATGCACCAAGTATGTGAGATGAAGTCTTAGCATTCTAAGGAACATTTGGCTGTACAAAACAGATTTGTTTGTTCTTCCATCCATCCATGGTACCTTCAATACTTTTTTGCCAACACTATCATTCAAATGCAGATTCTTCTCCAGGTTTCCTTATTCAATGTCCAACTTTCAGATGTATATGAGGTGACTGAAAATATCACGACCTAGGTCAGGGGCACCTTAGTTTTCAAAGTGACACACGTTCTTTTCACCAATTGAAAGAGGTTTTGTGTTGCAGATTTCCATCGTTACACTTGCAGCAATACCTCATTACACTTCTTAACTGCTGCTGCCATAAGCATTGATTGTGAATCCAAGAGAAAATGAAGTCGCTCAGAAATGAAAGAATGTCTTAAATGCAAAGATACTGAAAAGGGGTCCTGGTACTACAGACACTACAGAGGATGCAAAAAGTAAGAGGTGGGCAGTCTTGAAGAGAGGAAAGGAAGAGAGGTGTGGCGTGTGTGGTAAAAGCATAAAAGAAGCAAGGGCCCTACAAAACAAATCATGATCATATACATGCATACAGATACAAATCCTTTTATTAACCTGAAAAACAAATTAAGGCCATTCTCACATGTTTAGATACAATAACAGAAGATGGTACTCTGGAACTAAGAACCTTGTAAACTGCCTCAAACTACCAATCCTGCCTGCTCTATGTAAAGAGCAGTCTTCTTCTATGCAGTCACTGCTTTATACTTCTATAAGGGTAAAAGAAAACAAGAATTTTTTCAGCTAATGAAAATTCTTTCCCCCATATGCTAGTCATTAAACAGAAAAATAAAACCCTAGAGCACAAATCTCCAGATGTAATTAAAGGTCTTCAAATAAGCATTTAAATCTTAAACTAAAAAACCAAGGATAGAAATGTTCAAAAAATTTTAGAAACAAGAAGCAATTAAAAAGAATTCATTGAAGTTGGGAAGGGGGCACAAAGGCATATGAGAAGTAAAGTTTAAAATAAATGATGCTCAAGTGCAAATACACATACTAAGGGTCAGTGAATAAAATCAAGAAAACAAATGAGTTTTAAAATGAAATGGAGAAACAAGTGAAACAGGTCAGAAAGGCAGTGGTTGAAACAAAAGTGAAGCAAAAGAGATGCCAATTATTTATGGCTGGAGTCCCCGAGGTTAAACAAGCACTCAAAGGCACGGATGTTTAATGTTTAAATGCATATCAAATAACGTTTTCCAATAATAAAAATAGAGCTGAATCTACACATATGTGAAAGAGACCGATAGCAGAGGGTAGTGGTTGTGTCCTGAACACTAATCACAGAGATTTCATATTGTTCTCAGGTACACATAGAACATCACAAAAAATGACCTTCTATAAGATCACAGAAAACCCCCCTGAAATTTTAACAACTTTCTGTTAAACAACTCTTCAGTAAGATAGATGCATAAAATGAAAGTTTTTAAATTTCTATTTAAAAAGCATAATTAAACCACTACATATCAGAATTTATGGGATGTATCTGAAGCATCAGTCTGAAGAGCAATTCATGGCCTTACATATTTATTTCAATAAAATGAAAGCATGAAAAGAATGAAATTCTCAACTCAAAAATTACTAAATAAGCAAACTGAAAAAAAAGAAAAGCTGAAGAAAAAATTAAAGATAAAAGTGAAAATTAATGAGATTAAGAATGGGGGACATAAAGGACCTAATTTATTAAAAAAAAAAATCCAACTTTTATATTAGCAAAATAATTGAGCTACAAGCTAACTTAATCAACAGAGGAAAAGAGACAGGTATGCAAAATAAGAAATGGCGGGTTGGGGGGAATAAACACACCAAAATTTTAATTTCCAGAAGACTACCCTAGACCTCCATGCAAGCAAATTCGAAAATTTGAAGAGCAAATTTGAAAATCGAGACAAAAAGAGATAATTTCTTAGGAAAATAAAGTTTACCATTTTGACTTTATTAAGGACAAGAAGCATAAACAGATCTATTTCTATAGAGGAAATAGAAGATGTTATCAAGATGCAGATGATTTTTAAAAATCATTTTATTGGGGGCTCCTACAACTCTTATCACAATCCATCCATCCATCCATTCTGTCAAGCACATTTGTGCATTTGTTGCCATCATCATTTTCAAAACATTTTCTTTCTACTTGAGCCCTTGGTATAAGCTCTTCATTTTTTCTCCTCCCTCATGAACCCTTGAAAATTCATAAATTATTATTTTTTCATGTCTTACACTGACCGATGTCTCCCTTCCCCCACTTTTCTGTTGTCTGTCCACCTAGGAGGGGGTTATATGTAGACTACTGTGATCAGTTCCCTCTTTCTCCCCCCACCTTCCCTGACCTGACTGGTATCACTGCTCTCAATCTTGGTCCTGAGGGGTTCATCTGTCCTAGATTCCCTGTGTTTCCAGCTCTTATCTGTGCCCATGTACATGCTCTGGTTTAGTCGGATTTTTAAGGTAGAATTGGGGTCTTGATAGTGGGGGGAAGGAAACATTAAAGAACTAGAGGAAAGTTGTATGTTTCAATGGTGATATACTGTAAGGGGATGTCCAATTGTCTACAGATGGGCTGTAGGTCTCCACTCCGCACTCCCCCTCATTCACAATGATACAATTTTTTTTGTTCTGCGTTTTTGATCCCATCAACACCTCATGATCACACAGGCTGGTGTGTTTCTTCCATGTGGGCTTTGTTGCTTCTCAGCTAGATGGACGCTTGCTTATCTTCAAGCCTTTATGAGTCTAGACATTCTATCTTAATAGCCAGGCAGTATCAGCTTTCTTCACCACATTTACTTATTCACCCTTTTTGTCTTTAGTGATCTGTTGGGAAGCTGAGCATCGCAGAATGCCAGGTTATGAGAACAAAGTGTTCTTATGTTGAGGGGGTACTTGAGTAGAGGCCCAATGTCCATCAATGCAGATGATTTTATGGGGAAAACTACCAAATTACATAGTCCAAATATTTTTTTAAGTTTCTGAGCTTTGAAAATGAAAGAAAACCTCAAACTAATATTTATGATGCAAATAGGACATTGACACTGAAACCTAACAAAGGTAGAATAAAAATAAAATTAAAGAATATAATGGTAGAGAAGTATTACAATATATGAGGGTTAAGGATGATATCAACTAGATATTCCTGGGTGAGGGTAATGGATTAGCCCAGCCTATCAATTTGGCAGCCTGATGACACCTCTTTGGTGTCATAAGCCTTTTTGTATAAGAGAGAGAGAGAGGCCAAGCAGAGTTGAATCTCTTTGACTTTTTGCCTTCTGCCAAAGCCGGAGCTCGTGTTTGGCTCCTCAATCTAGTGTTTTGTCGCCTGCTAATTCCAGAAGCCATCAGCAGAATACCAACGGTGGATTCATTCGGCCAGCATCGGACCTCTGCACCCATCAGTCTGTGGCCCCTGCCGTTTCTGCTTCATCATCCTGCTTCCTTTTCATCAGGTTCTCAGAAGCCTGACTTGACCAGACTGGACTTGGCTATTTCTACAACTGTGTAAGCCATTTCTTGCTCTGGGTCTCTTTCTATAAACATACACATGCAAGCATCACTGATTTTGCTGCTCTAGAGAACCCAACCTAACACACAATAGAAAAAAATCAAATATTTAGAAGTAAGCTTTACAACATATATGCAAAATTTCAAGCAGAGAAACATTTCAACACACACAACAGCAGATTTGAACAAATGGAAAGAAGATTTTTTTCCTTGTGTAAACCCCAAATCTACTGCCACTGGCTCACTTACAGCAACTTTACCAGACAGTGTAGAATTGCTCCTTTGGGTTTCACAGAGGCTGTGAATTTTTATGGGGGCAGAAAGTCTTATTTTTTCTCCTGTGGAAAGGCTCTTTGGCATCATTATTTCTTCCATTCTCCTTAGCTGCTCTATGATTAAGGGCAAGCTTCACATTCTTCTGACACCGACTTTGATGTTTTCTTTCTTGTCTTTTTAATGAGCGTTTGCTTTCTTCGTGTAAGATGTTCCAGATGTCGTCCCACAGCTCATCAGGCCTCTGTCACTCGTGTGCAGTGCGTCAAATCTGTTCCTGAGATGTTCTCGAATCCAGGGGAGGGACACTCGAGGTCATCTTTTGGCTTTTGTGGACTTGTTTTAATTACTTCCGCGTCAACCTGAACGTACATCTGAGCAACACAGCCAGCCCCTGGTCTGGTTTTAACAACTGATACTGAGCTTCCCCATTGTGTCTTCCCACAGATATAGTCAATTCTATTATTCCCTCTAGAGAGGTTCACGTGTATCGTTTCTTCTAATTCTGAATCATGCCTCATCAGCAAGTGAAGGTCCTGCAGGCCTTCCTCCGCATCATTATGGTCAACTCTTCTTTCGAGTGCTTTCTGGCCGGGGCTCGTCACCTGGCACGATCTCTGACTGTGTTCTGCTGCTAGTCATTATGTTTTGGTATGTGAAGATGTTCTGATGTTGTTCTTAAGATTTTCAGTGGCTAATTTCTCAGAAGTGGGCAGCTATTCTTTCTTCATAGCTGTTTTAGTCTGGAAGCTCTGCTGAAACCTGTCCACTTTGGGTGACCCGGTGAGTGTTTGAAATATCAGTGCCCTAGCTCCCCGCATCACAGTAACACACAAGCCGCCACCATATGACAAACTGACAGACAAATGGGGGCAACCTCCTACATGACCTGCTAACTGTGGGTTCTGGAGAACTCGGCCTAAAACATAAGTCTATTTTAAATAACCTTTTAAATATCCTTGACTATAATTCTATCATAGGTACTATGTCTGCATCTAGCCTATTTCTTTTCTCTTTTTCATTACTTAAAATACGTATTTGCTTTTTTGGGGGTTTCGTTTTTATTTTATTGTTATTTTTTAAGCCTTTTATTGGGAGCTCTGGCAGATATCATGTCATTCTGTAGTTCCATCACCTCAAACAGTGTTGTACAATTGCTACCACAATCAGTTTCAGAACACTTTCTTTTTTCTTGAACTCCTTGATATCAGCTCCCCCTTAGCCCACCCCCCACTCCCACCCTGTCCTCTTTCTTATCTATAAGTTTTCTCATTGCAGACCTTGCCCCTCTTGAACCCGTTAGTAATGTGAGCCAGTCTCTATTACCTTAGAAGGTACGGGAACGAAAGGATTTCCATGGGACAAGTTTATGTTAAGTTACTGTCTTCCTTTCACAAAGTGACTGGTGGTTTCGAACTGCTGACCTTGTGGTAGCAGCCTAATGTGTAACCACTATGCCACCAGGATTTCCGTGAGTTTAAGTTACTAAGCTCCTTTCCTAGAAGAGACATGACACAGTTGGATCCAAATAAACCATTACTGGAGAAGAAGTTGTTCCCTCAAGAAACCTCTTTCCTTGCAGCAAAGAAGTAAACATGGCCCCGTGGTGGAACCCGTCATTCCTTGACAAGTCGCAGGCATGCATCAAGAGAAGGGCTCTTCACCAACCCATCCACACACCTCTCCCACTCAATTCAATATCACAGTTCTGCCTTGTGGAAGATTTCTGGGAGGGGTGGGGGAGTAATAATAAACATAGCTACTGAATTTTTTTTAAAGGGCATTACTAAAAGATTCTGAACCACAGAGGTAGCCAACTTTTTTAATCCTTTGTTTTTTCTCAAAATCAAGGAACCCAGGTGGCACAGAGCTCAAGAGCTGGGCTTCTAACCACAAGGTCAGCTGTTTGAAACCACCAGTTACTCTGTGGGAGAAAGATGAGGCTTTGTACTCCTGTAAAAAGTTATAGTCTTGAAAACCCACAGGGATGCTTCTCCCTTGTCCGTCGGTTCACTATGAGTCAGAATTGACTCAATGGCACTGACTTGGGCTTGTTAGGTTTCTTAAAAGCAACACTTTAAGTCTGTAGTTTTTTTAAATTGAGGTAAAATTCACGTAACATAATATGAGCTATTTTAAAGTGAACAGCTCAGTGGCTTCGCAATGTTGTACCTCTACCTATTCTCAAGACATTTTCATTTCCCCAAATGTACACTGCACACCCACTAAGCAACTGCTCTGCCCTACCACCTTCCTCACCACCAACCCATACTCTGCCTCGATAGCTTCACTCATTCTGGAAATGTTATAGAAATGGAATCACATAATATGTGCCCTTTTGTGTCTGGCTTATTTCACTTATAGTGTGTTTGAGGTTCATCCACATGGAAGCAGATCAGTACTGAAAGCTGTAGGATAGATAGGGTAGAACTTGCCCTGATCCAGGAGCCAGAAAATCTATAGCTTTTCTCCATGCAATAAGTCATTTGATTTCTTGACCGCTGCTTCCAGGTTTGTGATTCCAAGTAAAATGAAATCCTTGACAAACACCATCTTTTCTCCATTTATTATGATGTTCTCTTGGTCCGGCTGTAAGAATTGGGGTTTTCTTTTCACTGTTTGTAGCTCACACTAAAGACTTTGCTTTTCATCAGTAGGTGCTTCAATTCTTCTTTGATTTCAGTAGCATGGTTATGTCATCTGCATGTGGTAGGTTGTTAATGAGCCTTCCTCCAATCCCAGTGCTGTGTTCTTCTTCCTATCGTCTTATATTTCAGTTTCCTGGATTATTTGCTCAGCATAGAGACTGAACAAGTATGGTAGGGAATTGTAACCCTGATACACACCTTTACTGATTTTAAACTGTGCAATGTCTCTTGTTCTGTTCTTATTGACTGGTCTATCAACAAATTTTACATGGGCACAATTCAGTGTTTGGGAATTCCCATTCTTTATAACGTGTCCCACATTTTGCTATGATCCACAGCCTTTGTGCACTTAATAAAACACACGTGAACATCTTTCTCGTATGTTCTGTGAGAATAATTGATTCATATGAGTATTAATATTAATATTGTGGCCTTTCTAGCCATAATTCCTTACAAGAGATAATTCTAGACTCTATATGCCTGCAGCTACAATCCCATTTTGGAAGGCATTGTCTACTATACTAATGGTTAGGGTTAGGGTGAAATTAAGACCTTAGTAGAGGGTAGGAATCAAGTCACACCCTTTTCCTTGGAGGCATCTTTAGACTACTTTAGTAGAGAATAGGAACCCTGGTGACATTGGTCTGCTCACCATGAGGTCAACAGCTCAAACCCCCAGCTGCTGCATGGGAAAAAGATCAGACTTTCCACTCGGCAAAAGAATTACACTCTCAGAAGCCCACAGGGGCAGTTCTACTCTGTACTATAGGGTTTCTTTGAGTAAGAATCAACTCGATGGCAGTAAGTTTGGAGGTTTTAAAAATATTTTATTTTATGCAGAATTGTTGTTAAATTTCTCAGTTTTAAACTGATCAATTTATAATCACCATTTGAAATCAAGTAATGCTACCTAAAGTTCAGATTACCCCTTTGTGTATACGCTAGCCATTTTTTCATTTCACAGGGCTGAACTATACAATGATGTAGTATTGACAATTTTTTTCAAGTTTGCTTTCAAATAGCCTGTGAAGAATAGATGAAGTATTCATGTTTACATAACACCACACCAATTTACCATTATAAATATAAGCCTCCATACCCATTAATTCCATTCTGTTAGATAGAAACACTAACAAAACCCTTCGCGCATTAAACCCCAACACCTGGTATGCTTTTCCTCTGTTATCCCTTTGACACATATACAAGAGCATTTCTGCTCAGCAGCCAATTTTTACAGCCAATGTTTTGGCCAATTGAATGTGATTCCACAAGAAACCATCCTTATTTTAACAGATTCAGCAGATGACACTATTCGTGGAAGACAGAATGTTTGTATCTTAGTTTGTAAAAAACAAAGACAGCCACATCTATTTAATTCCACACATATTATGCTCCTATTGAACTTAGTTTAAAATGTAATATACATACTAATCAAACTAGTGTTCTAAACTTTGGCTGTTCATGTGGGACGCTATCAGAGAAGACACAGCAGAGACGGCCTTACAATAAGATGTACAAATTCCTTCTACAGAGATGGAGAAATAAAAGGACAAATCTAGTTGTCTAAAAGACAATTCATTGTGCGTGTACATTTAGTTTCAGTTTTGTACCGTTCTTAGTACGAATGGGACTGAGTTTCTTTGGAGCTATTTTAACCACAGCAAAATGACAGAAGAAATGCAAAGTATTAAAATGCAGCAAAAAGATACAAGAACAGGTCTACTAATGGTTGTTAGGAATGTGATTATGATGTTACATTTTTAAAAATCCACAATCGTGTTTAGAAAATCACACAAGCAGAGATCACTGATTTGAATGAAATGCATAAATTTGGAGCCAAGCCTGGCAGTTACAAAATACCGCCCCCCCAAAAAAAATTACCAAAGAATGCACAAAACTAATGTTTACTCCACCTTTGTGTCACATTCCTGGATCTTTCACCAAAGTTACATGAGGGAAAAAAAAAAGAAAAACTGGAATCAGAATCACTAATATTTATAAATTAATTAGTTAAATTCTAGCAACCATCAGCAAGAGTACAGCAAAAAAAGTAGTGTACAAAAAAAGAAACTGGCTAGAAACCGGCACACATCGTACTCTTTCAAACCTGCGAGAGATGCTTCTGCATCCAATGGTCCAGACATGGTTTCCTGGACGGTATAGAAACGCAAGTTCTGTTTGGGACATTGTGAATGGGGAAAGGTGTGTAATGTCAATTCTTCTATAGCAGTGGTTCTCAACCTTCCTAATGCGGTGACCCTTTAATACAGTTCCTCATGTTGTGGTGACTACCCCCCAAACCATAAAATTATTTTTGCTGCTACTTCATAACTGTAATTTTGCTACTGTTATGAATCAGCCGACCCTTGTGAAAGGGTTGTTCGACCCCCAAAGGGGTCGTGACCCACAGGTTAAGAACCATTGCTCTAGACCATTACAGAGTAGCCCATGAACACATTTATGGATTCTGGGGAGGATATTTCCTCTAATACTTTGATTGATAAAATAGATGTTCTAGCCAATTAAAAAAATGAACATAGAGTAAGAGACAAAGGTGAATGAGCCATCTCTTTTATCTTTGTAATACTGTATTTTGATGGAAATCAAATTGAAATGCAGTCCACTCTGCTTCTGAAGAGGCTTTGGTTCAGCTCCCAAACCTCGATTGCTTGGCACAATCACCTACTCGGCAGGTGTCTTCTAAAACAGCAATCCTGTTTTCAGTGGTGGAGCTGCTCTTAGTAGCTGTGTTAACATGGGGCTGCAAACCAATCACCACCTTTGCTGGAAGTCCTAACCCTCCCTATATGTATAACAGCATCTCTGGTTTCACATTCAGTAGTCCATTTTGCGATCATATCCCCTTCAACTCCAACATTAACTGCAGCTTGACAGACATCATCAGTGTAGCCATCAAAAGATTCTCCAATAAGGCACAGCAGTGTCTCTAGCCAAAAACAAGCAAGATAACTTCGTCTCTGCTGTTGGTTCAATGTAATTAGCCACCGTCCTCCTCATTTATTTTTCTCATCTTCCTACATGGGCTCAATCCACCCTTAAAAAGTCAGTAGTCGGCATGTACATATGTAAATATATTTATATAGGAGGGTGGGGAAATAGATCTACGTGCATATATTTATAGGTTTAGTATTAAGGCAGCAGATGGACATTGGGCCTCCACTCAAGTACTTACTCAATGCAAGAA
>NW_022108124.1:78110-86064 GCF_000313985.2 Echinops telfairi | reverse complement strand
GCTGATATTAAGGGCTCAAGTAGAAGGCAAATGTTTTGAGAATGATGATGGCAACAAATGTACATATGTGCTTGACACAATGGATGTACGTATGAATTGTGATAAGAATTGTACGAGCCCCCAATAAAATGATTTTTTTTAAAAAGTCAGTAGTCACAGCCAGTCATTAAATTACTAGATACAGTTGGACAGAGCTCCCAAATCTTCAACAGTATCAAATTTAGAGATGAGCCAAAGGTTTGTGTGCTAAGTTTTGCCTTCACCATTTTCTTTAAAAAAAGACTAGAGTGCTGATCTGTTCTGTAGTGGGTGTGTAATATCGTGTTCTGGGACAGCAAACGCCTGCTGAGATTCTGTTTTATCTTCTGTAGGTAGAGGCTTAGGAGTAGAAGTGGCTTCTGGTTCCACAGTGACCATCTGAGATCAATCTGGTGAAGATTGGGGTGTGTGGTTTTTTTTAAGTAGAAAATGTGAACTGAGTCACACCTTTTGTTTCCTTGGGGGCATCTTTAAGACTCTACCTTAGTAGAAAGTGCACTTTAGACACCATCCAGTCTTCTTTGGATGGGGTATATACACCGATACCACAATACAATTTTAACACACATCCGCTCACCCGACTGAGCTTGGTAGAAGCAAAAAGATCTGCTGTAACTTTTGACCCTTTTTGGTCTCTGGCTCTGGACCCTGCATCTGGCTCGTCTCTGCCTGATTTTTGGATCTGGGACCACACAGCACCCACCACCTCGTGAGACATTTTCTCAAAAGTCCTGTGAGTTTCTGTAGAATGTATACCTGGATCACAGAACCCAGGACATGAGGGAATATAATCAAGGGAGGAGTAGGAGGATGGAGCAGAGAACATCTTGGAAGAGTTGGACATTTGGGACCTCTTTAGCCTCCAATTCAATTCTTCTCAAACAAATTATAACCACTCTCTGCTTTCAGCTAAGTTCCATCTGATATCAGCCAGGATGGCGCTCATTCCATGCCCTTTTCTGAATTCTGCTGGAACTTCAGGCAGCTCCCTCTCTCAGTGAACTGCTGCCTCTGGAAACTTTAATGACCATGTAATGACAGGTGGAGCCCTGATAGGAGCTGATTGCTGTCTTTTCAAAGCTCAATTCTAAAAAGGCAACATTAGGGAATTTTATAACAAATACCCCACCCAATACCTTTTCCAATTTCCTTCCAATTCCTCATACACCCATGACCAAAGCAGCCAACACTGCATAATAAACAGTAATTGAGGAGGCTACTCATAATGAGATGTGGTCCTTTTATATGGCACAGCAACAAAATCACCACCACATTCCAGCTATCTAGCATTTAACCCCCACCGGTTTAAGTGAGAGGTTGTGCTTTGGATTGGTAAAAAAGCCTATGATATCCTAACAGATCAGAAAAGGGAGAACAGGTTCCTATCTGAACCAGTTGACATGAACGCAGGATATAGCACAGGTGTTGTAAATCAATCAACTAAGTAAATGAACACAACAATAAACCCATTACATACACCCTAGGCCATGCTACCTACCGGGAAGGAACTTTCCGATTCTCAGTACCCACAAGGGAAATGCAGGAGCCTGTCCTATTAACTTTTTTCCCTGTCCCGGGGATGTAGTGGGTTCTGGGTGGAGCTGCCAACTGCAAGGAGAGCAGGATGGAGCCCTCCGTTGCTCCATGGGAGAAAGATGGGTCTACCTCCTCTTGTTAAGATTTACAACCCCGTAATCCTTAGGGAGCAGTTCTACTCTGTCCTCTTGGGTCTCTGAGATAAAATGGACTCAATGACTGTTAGATTGGTTTGGCTTTTGTTTTAGTACATCCTTGTTGTTAGTGACATTAAGTTACATAACTAATGTCCCCCGGGACCATATGAATAACAGAGCGCAGAGTTCCCCAGTCCTGTGCCATCTTGCTGATCAGGGATATGTTTGCTTGGTCTCTCTTTTATTTCTTTCCTTTTCTTTTTTTAACAGTTTTATTGGTCAGGGACATGTTGGAGCTCACTGTTGTGGCTATTGGGCCAATCCAACTCCTTGAGGCTTTCCTTCATTTGAGGAGATGCTGGTAGTTTCAAACTGCTGATCTTCTGGTTAGCAGACCAATGAGTAACCCATTATGGCACCAAGGCTCCTATTCTTGACGATAGTTTAGTCTAATTCTCTTGGCGTATAAGACTCTTGCTAGTGTCATAATTATCCGTAATAAACTCATGGAATCCTCTCTAATTTCAAGCTTCCGTTGCATGCCCAAGGCCTGGTGTCTCAGCCTCCTTAAGGGCTCTGAAGTAAGTCTACCTATGCTGGACAACACAGAAGGTCAGCTTTAATAGTCAAACAATAAATCCATCGTCCTGATTCTTTGGAGCAGTAATTCCATAGCAAGTCCAGAAAATAACATAGCTCACCTTGGCTACTCATCAACATGGCATTTTGGCCCATTGTATGGTCTAAAGTTACTTGAAAGTACGGGCTTTTTCATTGCCTTCATCAGGTTAAAGGCTCAAGTTGGGATTCACTTCTTTGGTGAGAATGGTTCCTAAAGCTGATGGTTGTTTAAATCCCATTAAGCCACATTCCATACAAAGGAACTAGTCTCATTATAATTCACAGGCCAAATATTGTCCTTCTCCCATGTCCCCCTAACATACAAAAATCGCATGGCAATCATAAAAAGAGGACATTGCTTGTCTCAAAGTCTATGCACTAGGATTTATGTGAGGAAAACGAGATGTTTGAAATATCTTCTGTGTTAGGCTGGGTTGACTAGAGAAACAAGTCCAAGGACACTCATATATATGTAAGAGTGAGCTTCATATAACGAAGTAATTATGTATCAACAAAACATCCCAGCCCAGTCCAACTCAAGTCCCTAAGTCCAATAAATCCCTCTTCAGACTCACAAAACCACGTGCAATGATGTAGAATGCAGGAACATCACTGGCTGGTGGGTGCAAAGTCTTGTGGATCCAAAGGTGGTGGACTCCAGCAGGCCTCCACATGGCACTCACAGGAAAGTGAAGGCAGAGAGAGAGAGGGAGGTTCCCAGAACCCTTCTTACAAGGAGGTCATGCCAATGAGGAGGCACCATGAGGCTGTGACCTGATTGACAGGGCTAGACTCTACCCCTACACTTCAAGTTGACACGAAATTATAGAACTACCACATCTTCTGACTTAAATAAGTCTCAAAAGGCCTTTAAAAGAAAGTACCATCAGTCATAAAATGAGCTGCTGAAAAGGTGCTCATGTGCTATAAATGGTTGGATCTTGGGTAATAACTGAAAGATTGGTGTCTCACATACCCCTGGTGTGAAGGGAAGCCGAAAACCTGGTAAGCTGCTTCCCAAAGATTCCACTCAAGAAAACCCTACAGAGAGGCTGTACTCTGAAGCTCCTGGGGTCACTTCGAGTTGGAATGGCCTCGGTGATAATGTTTGGCTTTTGTGTTGTTTTTTAAGACGAAGTAAGCCTCTTGTGCTATCTGATACAAGGATTTCCCAACCCCTTTCTAATAAGGAACCCAGAACTGAGAATAAAACAGGGATGCTGAGTAGAAGGACGAGAGTCATAAACGCCTATGTTCAGGATGTGGAGAAATTGGAACCTCACACGCTGCTGGTCAAAACTCAATCTCATGGCTGTGGAGTGGATTCCATTTCTAGTGACCCTCTAGGACAGGTGAGGACTGCTCCCAGGGTTTCTGAGTCTCTAAATCTGTGCAAGAGCAGACTGTCTCTGCATTGCCCCAATAGGGGTGGTTACTGTTGTTGTTTTGGGTGCCATCCAGTGAGCGCTGACCCTTAGCAACCCTATACACAACAGAAGGAAACATGACTGGGTCCTCTCTGAGCCACCTCACAATGGTTCTTATGTTTAAGCCCACTGTTGACGTTACAGTGTCAATCCATCTCCTTGACGTTCTTCTACTTTACCTATCATGATGTCTTTTTCCAGAGACTGCTCTCTCCTGATAACATGTCCCAAGTATGTGAGACCAAGTGTCGCCAACTTCGTTTCTGAGGAGCATTCTGAAGGGACCTCTTCCAAGAAGATTCCCTTGTTCTTCTGGCATTCCATTGTACTTTCAATATTCTTGGCCAACACCACAACTCAAATGCATCAATTCTTCTTCAGCCTTCCTTACTCAGTGTCCAAGCTTCACATGATGTGATTGAAAATGCTGAGATGAGGCTCCTGGCACAGTGATTGTCAATATTACCTCCACTAGAATAGCCACAGGGGCTTAAATTTCTGGCCTTCACTCCACCTCCACCCAGAGAAGTCCTGAGCTAATTGGTATTCATCATGGTCTGGGCACTGGGATTTTACAAAACTCTCCAATCAACTCAAATGTACAACCAAGATTGAGAACCACTGTCCTACTATGCTTTTGATAATAGAGAGTCAAGAAAAGTGGCAAAATAAAACAAAATGAGCCACCCCAAATAAAAATGTAATGGGATCTGAATTCTACACACCAAGCCAGGTAAAAGCAACAAGAGCCTATTGTGAATGAAATTCATAAAATTGAGCATCATCATTAGCCTCACCATCTCCCTCCCCAACCCCGACTCTGCCATCACCACTGCCTTTCTTACTCATCTAGCCAGCCATCCTGCCATCAACCTAGCTCACTGCCACTTCACTTCATGACCAGGCCAGCATCCAAACCCCTACCTCGTCTCTCACTTTCTCCCACTCTCTCTGATCCATCCCACCTACTACCAGTACCAAATTAATCTAGTAGCCACTCTGAACAACTCAAATGGCCTCTTCCTGTGTTCTGTGCCTACATTCCTTAACTTGTTGGTAAAGGTCTTGTCCAATCTGTTACCAGCCATCTTTCTAGCTCTCTCATTTCTCACAATGTCTGAAAAAGAGTGTCCCTCCATCCTAGTCAACTGAAATGATCCGTAGCTCCCCCAAGCAGGCCCTGTTTTGAAACATCAAACCCACGTGAGACAGATGGAAGCCAAATCATTTGCACCAAACACATAGCTAGCAAGTAGTGGACTATGGATTCCAATCCAGGTTTCGGCTGTGCTCAAAGCTCTTAAACACCATCCTCTTCTCTCTCCACAATATCCTGATTCATATCTACCTGTGCAAATCGTATTTCTCCTTCAGCATCACTTCCTTCCTGAAACGTCCCAGTTCTTCCTGCCTAAAGTGACCTTTCTCCCTTCTGAGCTCTGATGGTCCTTTGCATACACATTTTACACACACACACACACACACACACACAGACACACACACACACACACACACTCTGAGGTAGTTACATCATCTTGTGTCAACTTGAGGATATTAAGAGTGAAGGCATGGAGTCTAGCCTGTCAATCATATCACAGCCTAATGATGCCTCCTTGTGGGCATGTCCTTCTCAGAAGGATTCTGAGAACTTCCTCTCTCTGATTCACCTTCCTGTTGACAAGCCACATGGAGCCACACTGATGGCAGCCAGAGCCCTGGAGATGTCTCCACTGCTATTGGATCCACAAGACTTTTCACCCACCAGTCTGTGATCTTCCTTCATTAGGCATCATTGCAAGTAGTTGCGTGAGACTGAAGAGGAATTTATGTACTAGTATTGGACTTATGGGCTAATATCAGGCTTGTGGACTTGATCTGGGCAGGGATGGGATGTTTTCTTAATATACAATTACTCTTTGATATCAAGCTCTCTCTTACAAATAAGTGTCCTTGGATTTTTTTCCTCTAGTCTACCCAGACTAACACCACACACACACACACACACACACACACACACACACACACACACAACTAATCATTCACAACAGTCATGTGATGAATTTGCAAAGACTCAACACATTGCCTATGGCCTTTTTAGACCTTTATAGCACTGAACTCTTGAGAAAAGGGATTGTATTGGGTAAAATGGATGGTCAGCAAAAACCCAGGAAACACACTATGAGATGGAATAATATGGTGGCTGCAATAATGGGCTTCAACATACGAATAATGTGAAGATAGCACTAGTCTAGGCAATTTTTTTTCTTTTGCACATAAGTTGCCATGAGGCAGAGCCAACTCAACAGTTACCAACAACAATAGCTCCTAACAATACCTGCACACATAGCACAGACCGAATGAAAAATAGATTGTTCTGGGAAGTCTTTGTGTACACATATAACCTTAGCCAAACTAATTCTTATTAAGTTCAGGCACAAAGAGATCCCTTTTTGGCCCTTAGTATCCTGTTAGTTTCATCTTCTATTGGGTCAATGCTTTCTTGTTCAGCATCACGAGACCTCTGCCAATCGCCCACAAACTACCGTGCAACCTGAGAAGGACTCTGGGACCTGGTTGTCCCCGTAATCTTCAGGAAGATGCTAACTGTGATGAATTGGAGTCATAAAGCAAAAAGGGTGTTTCCGTCTTTGGAACCTGGAATGGGAACTGGAAATCAAGGTTCAGATCAAGCTCACCTTTCAAGCCTTGCCCTTTGTCACTGCTTAATGTTACAAGGAACAAGGGGCGGAGAAGCCAGTTTGTGCAAGCCAGAACCAGGACGAGGAGCAGAGCAAAGCTGGCCACACTGCTACTCTTTCTCAAGAGCCAACAGCATTCTAGGAAAGAAAATTACTCCCTCACTGGCAAGGAAATAAAAAAAGAAATTAGGGCAAAACAGTAGCTCCTGGGTTATCTTCCGCATCCATAAATAGTTGCAACCCTTGAACTTTTGATACTGATGTCAGACAGCACAGTGTGGATTACCCAGAGTTTTCAGAAAAGGGCACAAATACAAGATGAGAATCACGAATAAATCTAGCATATGACTGTATTCTTGGGCACTGAGTAAAATGTGACAATGAACTTAAAACGATGGACAGAGGGGACACTTCCATCCATTGCCAATCCCCCTGCTCCCCCTCTTCCTTACTGTTACTGCCATAAGGGGAATTTGCTCATCTGAACTGCAGTTGTAACAAAGAGGGAGATCAAGCTCAACTCCCTAGAACCCAGGGAGGTCAAGGGTTCCCCGCTCTCTAGTCATGTGCCCCTTCCACTGTGCAACAAATACCTTTTGTTTAGAATGAATTATGAAAACTGAGAATTCCACCAACATTACTGCTCGAGAACCTAATTTGCTAGGGCTGCAGAGTCCAGCGTCACAAAGCATTGGCCCCGAATCTTTGCATGGTGACTGTTTCATGGGTGGGCAGACATCGTTTCCTAGTCCTCGGTGTTAGGAAAGGAGGAAGCACAAGGTTCCATGGGAGTAAGAGAGGACAGTCTGTTAGCGATGAAGTCAGAGCAGAGGGCTGACAGGTGTGTAAAGAGCTACCAGTCAATTCTGACTCATAGCGCGCGCACGCGCGCGCGCACACACACACACGCACACACACACACGCACACACACACACACACACACACACCACATGGTCAGAGTAAAACGGAGCTCCGCAGGAATGCCCACAGCTGATTTTTCAAAAGTAGGTCACTAGACCTTTTTTCTAAAGTTCCTCTAGTGCACTTGAACCGCCAACCTTTCAGTTAGCAGCCAAGGACATTAACTGTTTGCACCACTCCAACTCTGTTCAGGAAGAGAGAACACCATGAACAACGCATCTCTCTCATTCAGCGAGCGAGGCCACTGATCCTCACACGTCTGTATCATGCATGCCACATAGGGGAGCTGAATCAGGGAAGCATAATTTAAGGACCAGACTTTGAAGAAGTGAATTAAAACACAAAGGCATAGTTTTCTCTGAAGAAGGTTAAAACAAACCACCAGCTTCCTCAGGTGTCCCAGATCTGACACCAGCTACCCTTTGAAATCACAACGCTGGTGTCTCCCTCTCAATCAGACGAGGCAGATGGAAAGCAAGCAACAGAGCACATGCCTGGCTGTTGTGTACATTCTTAATCACACATCAGTCTAATGAAGAAGTGATCGTATAAATAATACACAGCCTCGGGGGG
>NW_022108124.1:43813-78010 GCF_000313985.2 Echinops telfairi | reverse complement strand
GGCTTTTCCGGGCCCATCTGTTCTGTAGAGTGACTGGGGATCAGGACTGGGACCCACCTCCCAGAGCTGTCTGTGTTGTTGACTCTTGCTGTTTGGTGCAATCACATCAATGATCAACTCATAGGGCCCCCTGGCAACAAAGTAGAACTGCACTCTGTGGGCCTTTCTAGGCTCTAATGGAGCCTGGAGGAGCCCAGGTGGCATAGTAGGAACAGGTTCCACTGCAATCCACAATGTCAGCAGTTTCAAACCATCAGCTGCGCCTCGAGACAAGGCTGAGGCTTTCTACGCCCATAAAGCGTTACAGCCTAGGAAACTCACAGAGGTCCTTCTACTTGGTGGCAGTGAGTTTGGATTGAGTTTTGGAATCTTTACAGGAGCAGGTCAACAGGTCCTGCTTCCCCAGAGCCGCTGGGTTGGGGGTTCGAATCACCAGCTTTTCAGTCAGCTCAGCATTTAATCTGCCTTGGGGGGAACCCGGAAACAGTTATGACCAATGCAAATGCTATTTACACTCCATCCCATGAGACCTGGTGAGATAAGTTAAGGTTTATTGTGTCAACCTGGCTGGTAAACACATGTGGGAGTAATTGAAAGGCAGAGAGATAAATGGCTTGGTGACCCTCGCCTTTCTAGTTCTTGGGTCTCTTACTTTCTAATCATCGGACCAGGGTGCAGCTTCCTTAGCCAGTTCCCTGCTTCAGCTGGCAAGGCTCACTTCCTGCAAGACATCCCCGAGAAGCCACATGAACCTACCCCGATGCAGCCCTAGGTGTTAGAGCAGCCGTGTAGAGACCCCTGCCAGCGCTGAGATGCCTACACACTCACTGATTCGGCTTTCCTCCTACAGTTGGCATCATTACTTGTGTTTTGTGAGATGGAGGAGGACTTTGCAGATTGTCAGACATAAAGGCTAATGTTGGACTTATGGGCTTGGGCAACACTGGGTTGGGATGCTTTCTTAATATACACTTACCCTTTATACAAAACTCTCTCTCTAATACATATGAGTTTCTGTGGATTTTTTCCCTAGTTTACCCAGACTGACACACCTGGATATACACTGACACAGGAGGCAGAATATAGCTAAGATCTAGTCTCCGTAAATGGGAGATTGTACAAAACATTTCAGCCACCAGCAGAGTTTCGACATCTGGCCTATTGTTTTCTTGCTCTGTGCCTTAGTTTCCCGTCAGACAATAAGAGGTATAAGCTTGTCTCTAATTTTCGTATTTTAAGGAGCTAAATTAAATAAACCCTTATTGGCTTGAGGAACAGCCATGTGCCCTACACCGCATGACCCAAGATCCCCGAGTAACTTTAATGTAGAGAAAGTCAGTACCAGCTGATCAATCCATTTTTCATTCCCTCAATACTTTTTATTAAATACCTTCTGAGTGCACCACCCCACCCCATTTCTGTAAGTATGTCATATTGCTGTGGTTTGCAAGCTGCTCTGATCCTAGAAGCTACAGACACAGAACATCAACTATCAGCAGGATGACCCATGGAGGAATGGGTTTCAGTGGAAGTTTCAGACAAAGACAGACTTGGAAGAAGGACCACTTCTAAAAAGTAGCCACTGAAAACTGAATGGGTAGCTGTGGGACACATTCTACAGGACTGAGCTGCATTTCCTCCTGTTCTCTGCAGGGTCACAGGCAGTTGGAACTAACTCGTTGGCTCCTAACAAGGCAGTCATGCTTCAGGGGTAGAATTCTCTCATCCCACTCAGGAAACCCAAGTTCAATCCCCACGTAGTGCACCTCGTATGTGTGCAGCCACCACCTTGCTGTCAGTGGAGGCTTGTGTGTTGCTATGATACTGAATATGTTTCAGCAGTGCTTCCATGCTAAGATGTGCTCAGAAGGGCCAGGTGGCCTGCAAGGGGACTTTAAAAAGTCTGTGGAAAACGGAATGAAAAGATCAAGGAACTTTTCCACAAACTTTTGAAGAGCCTTTGTGTTTCTGAAAAATCTTACCTATGGATCAGAACCGTTGAGTCTGCCATGGATCCTGGGGACAACACAGGATCAGGCAGCATTTCATTTCATTCCACTGTGCTCGGGGTGGTCCTGTGCCAACTCAGTAGCAGCAAAACGGACACCGTTTATCAGGGCATTCCAGTGTCTTCTCATGTTCCATGAGCATGGCTTATGGATGAGAGAAGCTCTCCATGTTACATCCCAGTGTGAGATCTGCTCAGGAAAGACTTGTCTCAACCTGCGGCTCGGCCACGTGGGAAATGCGTGCGAGAGAAAACCCGTGCAAACCTGGGCTGGAGCTCACCTGGGGATGCTAGTCAGATAGGTCATGACATTCAGGAAGTCCTCATCTGGGATGTGTTTGAACCCCGCAAACTCTGGGAAAGTGATGATGGGGGCACCGTCTCTCCCTCGGCCACCTGAAACGTAAACAGGTTGTCAAGATATCAGCAAATGTTTTCACGTCTTGTCCCTATTGCTATGGGGCTTTGACTAACATCCAGTCGGGATATGTACCACTGATTTCCCCCTTTCTAGCTACATTACCTCCGACTAGAATGTGGGAGCGACCCTGAACAAGTCTCTGCTCTTCCTCATGCTTGCTTAGTTTCATGGCACTATAATTACTTAATCCTTAACTTCCTTGAAGATATTTAAGTAATACTCAACTCAACTTACTGCCATCAAGTTGGTTCTGACTCACGGTGAACCTCTAGGGCAGGGTACCACTGTCCCTATGAGCTCCTGAGCCTGTAACCCTTTACAAGAGTAGAAAGCCTCATCTTTCTCCAGAGGAGCGGCTGCTGGCTTCTAACTGCTGACCTTGCAGTTAGCAACCTAATGTATAACCACTATGCCACCGGAGATCCCTTATTTAAAAAGTCATAATGACTATCAATTATTTTAGCCTAGCCGAAAAGTAAATACTCCCAGCATCAATACATAATATTGCTCTGTATGTTTGTAGCCAGTAACCAGTAAAGGCCACACAGCAGGATGCTTAAGAAAGCAGTTGCTAAAATCTGACTGGTGGCTTCTGCTTTGCCAGCTAACTGTTGTGTGGTTTGGGGGGCAAGATGCTTATCCAAGCAGGAGTGTTACCAAAGAAAAAGAGATGGACATGTAGATAGATAATTGGAATGACACTTGTACCTACCTCAAAAGGTACTATAGGAAAACATGTAAAACACCTTAGCAAATGCCTATTGCACATCAAGTGTTCAACAAATGATGAACATTATTAGAATTATTATTATTACAAGGAGGTAATAATCAGTTGCCCTTCAAGAACTGATTCATATGTGAGGATACAAGAGATCCCTGTGAAACTAAGAATATTAATATCTAACTCATCAGCTCAGAGGCCACCTAAATTAAAGACTGCACTTGCTAGTCTCCTTGCAGCTAGGGGTAGCCAATGATTAAGCTCTAGCCCAGGCATCCTCAACCTACAGCCCGCGGGCCACATGTGGCCCGTCGAGGACATTTATCCAGCCCGCCGGGTGTTTTTACCCATTTTGTTTTTTACTTCAAAATAAGATATGTGCAGTGTGCATAGGAATTTGTTCATAGATTTTTTTAAAACTATAGTCCAGCCTTCCAATGGGTCTGAGGGACAGTGAACTAGCCCCCTGTTTAAAAAGTTTGAGGATCCCTGCTCTAGCCCAATCTTATTTGTCCTACAGCCCCCGCCCCTTAAAAAAAGTACTCACTGCCCCCTTGAAAAACGTGTGGACTACAGCCCGGGATCATTACAGAATCCCCACCCCTGGCCCCAGGATGTTATCACCCCCTGTGGAAAGCACTGCTCCAGCCCCCCAGTTTCCAAACTGTGTGCCAGGTGCCCAGAGAACACACCAGAAGCTTCCTGGACACCCTACATTTTTCTTTAGTAAAACAAGGTGATATCTGACATCTGCTGTATACCACACTGCTACACGTTCAACTGGAAATCACACTGCCCTTTCTGGTGGCATCATATCTGTGTCAAGCGGGGGTTTTGGTAGTTGCTGGGGCAAAGAAGAGGGAGCCCTGGTGGCAGTTCGAAACCACCAGCTGCTCCCTAGGAGAAAGACGAGGCTTTCTACTCTTGTAAAGAGTTACAGTGTCAGAAACCCACAAGGGCAGTTCTACCCTGTCCTATAGGGTCACCATGAGTTGGCATCGACTGGATGGCAGTGAGTTTGGTTTGGGTTTGTGGTAAAATACGGCATGAAAACCAACAGTGAACAGGAAATGAAGGTGGTGTGATCTGCTACCTGGTAGTCTGCTTCCAACAAAGTTTGAAATAAGTGTAGTTATTGAAGAATGAAAATTCTAGTTTTTAATAGTTGCTGGTTTCTCTTTGATTGAGCTTTTTATCTATTTTACTTTGTATTCTTGTTAGTTTTATTTTGTTGTTGTTTGTTTTTTAAATGTCTTTCTGTATATGAAATCCAGGATAGGTAAATCTACTGAGACAGTTAATTGGATTAATGGTTCCTTGGGGGTATGGCAGGTGAGATTGGGGAGAAATGGGGAGCTAATAAGGATGAGTACAAGAATGAAGAAAATATTCTAAAACTGATTGTGGTGATGACTGTACAACTCTTCTTAATGTGTTGAACTACTGAATTGTATTATATGCCAATAAAACTGTTGGGGTAAGAAAGCTTCCAATCAAGAAGAGTCCAAGGCCAGATGGCTTCCCAGGGGGATTCTACCACGTATTCAG
This sequence comes from Echinops telfairi, assembly GCF_000313985.2. Taxonomy (NCBI): domain Eukaryota; kingdom Metazoa; phylum Chordata; class Mammalia; order Afrosoricida; family Tenrecidae; genus Echinops; species Echinops telfairi. The sequence continues at coordinate 73,312 of NW_022108124.1, read as the reverse complement.
AAGAGCAGTCACCAATTCTACATGGATTATTGCAGAAAACAGAAAAGGACAACAAACTCATTTTATGATGTGAACATTACCCTGATACTCAAACCAAGCAATAGCAGCACAAGGATACAAAACTACAGACCAACATCCCTCATGAACATAGACACACAAATGTTCAACAAACTCCTGGCCAATAGAATCCAATAATATATCAGAAAGTAATCAACCATGATCAAGTGCTATTTAAACCAGGTACACAGGCAGGTTCCACATGAGAAAACAATCAATATAATCCATCACATAATAAGACAAAGAATAAGAGCCATATGATCCTATCAATCGACATAGAAAAGGCACTTGACAATATCCAACACCCACTCATAATTTTTTTTAAAAACCCTCAACAAAACAGGGTTTGAAGGAAAATTTACCAACACAATAAAGGGCATATATGAAAAAACCAATAGCCGACATCTCACTCAACGGGGAAAACTGAAAGCACCCCTCTGTGATGGTAAGCAGAGACGTCTGCTCAAGTCACCCTCTTACTTCAATCGCGCTGGACGTCTTAGCTAGACCCATTAGACAACAAAAAGGAATACAATAGGGCAAAGCAGGGAAGTTTTCACCATCTGCAAAGGATACATTTTTTCCCTAACAGTTTTATTGGCATTTAATTCACATTTCATACAATTTAGTAGTTCAATCACATCAAGAGGCACTGTACAATCATCACCACAATTAGTTTTATAACCTTTTCTTCACTCTTGCACTCATCATTATTAGCTCCCCATTTCCCCAACCTCCCTTTCCAAGGAACCGTTAGGCAGTTATTTTCTCTATAGACTTACCTATCCTAGATTTCATGTACAGAAACACATTTAAAATGAACAAACAAACTAAACTAACAAGAATAACAAAATAAAACAGATAAAAACCTCAAAGGAAAAGAAAGCAGAAAATACTTAAAACTAGAACAAACTTAGACGGATCATAATGATTTTTAAAATGATATAATTTTATATGTAGAAAACCCCAAATCAAGGAAAAAGATTATTAGAAACAAAGACTCAACAACAAAATTCACAAGCAGAAATCAATCAGATTCTTGTATACTAATGAAGAGACCACTGAAAGAACACAATACTATTTATAATAGTTATACAAAAGGTGAAGTTCTTAGGAATAAACCTAACCAGAAATATTAAAGAAACCAAGAAACCTACACAAGTGGAAGAATATCCCACGTTCATGAATAGGAAGGCTTAATATTGTAAAAACGTCAATATTACCCAAAGCAATCTATAAATACAACACAATTCCGATCCAAATCCCAACTTCATTCTCTAAAGAAATGGAAAAACCAATGACTAACTTTATAAAGAGAGGAAAAAGGCCCAGGGTAAGCAAAGGGCACCGTAAATAGAAGCAGAAGGCCTCACACTACCCAACCTCCAAACCGATTACACAACCACAATAGTCAAAACAGCCTGGTCCTGGCACAATGATAGGTACGTGGACCAGTGGAATAGAATAGCAAATCCATCACTGGTAGGCACCTGATCTTTGACAAAGGGTCAGAAAACGTTAAGAGGGAACAAGACAGCCTCTTCAACAAATGTGCTGGAGAACTTGAATCTCCATCTGCAGAATGAAGCAGGACCCACACCTCACCCCAAGTACAAAAATGAACTCGAGCTAGATCAAAGACCTAGATGCAAATCCTAGAGCTATAAAAATCATCAATGAGAACATACAGATAAATTTCAAGGTCCTAGTGCAGGGCATGTACATACTATCAAATATAACAAAGGAAGCACTCACAGTAGAAACCAAGTAGATGACGAGGGCCTATTAAAATAAGACACTTAAATACATCAAAAGATTTCATCAACAGAGTAAAATGAGAATACGTGCACTAGGGGAAAATTAGTTAGCAATGATCCAATGGACAGGGGCTACTCTAAAAGCATAGAAAGTCACAATACCTCAATAAGAAAAAAAATCCAATTCAAAGGTGGGCAAAGATACAGAGAGTTCACCAAAATGACATTGAAATGGTGGATAAACACATGAAAAATGCTTATGACCACTTGCCATCTGGGAATTGCAAATCAAGGCAACAATGAGATATCACCTTATACCAGCAATGATAGCCCAATTTTTAAAAGCAGAAAACAACAAATGGTAGAGAGGGTAGAGAGAGATTGGAACTCTCAGACACTGCTAGTAGATCTGTAAACATGTACAAGCACTGTGGATTGTTATCTACCTCTAACTATGTACCCTCTTAGACTTCTCAATAACCTAAGTATTTAAAATAATGAATGTAACACCTGCTTTGTTCACTGATTCTGAAGTGTTCTTCCCTAATACTTTACAAAACTTAGCCCATAAGAACAAAGGGCCGATTGCTTCAGTGGAAAAGTGATTAATAATGTCATTCCCCAGCCCCCTGGGTCATTTCTGGGACTTCAACTTTTTTTTTTTGGCTTCCCTTCTTCCAATTTTGCATCCTTCTCTCTTTCTGTCTCACGAGAGAGAAGGGAGTTAAAAGTAGATGTCAGGTCACACACACACAGACCACACAAACAATCGTCCAAAGGCTCATTACTTGTATAAATTTTCACTTCCACAAAACTTCATTTCTTTGTGTCCTTCCACCCTACTCTGACATTCACTGCCACCCATAAAGTGCAGGACCTAAACTCTTGGATGTATTCACGGTTTCCATGAACAGATTTTGTGGAGCCTCTTCTGTTGTCGCGCTTTAAGGTCTTCCCATTTTGTTGACTTCCGATATTCCACTCTCCTAGAACATAGGAAACCTCTGTTTATGTAGTTTGTTTTATAATGTGCGTGTGTTTTAAAATGTGTCTGTATATTAACCATATTTTAAAAAATAAAGTTGTATAAAACATTAAAAAAAATCTGAGCATCTGGTTTGCAGAAGTCTATGGATGACAGTGAAAGCTCAAAATCCATTTGCAGAATCCCCACCTCAATTAAGCCTCCACAGAATTCCCTCCAACCATTGGCCCAGGATGGAATTAGTCTTGTCCCCAAACGATGTGCTGGAAAGTGGATTTCTGCAGCTATGTCTCTCACACAGTCATCGAGCGGATGCCGACTCGCAGTGACACCATCACCCACCACGGGCTTCGAGACTGCCACTGTTCATAGGAGTAAAAAGCCCCATCTTTCTTCCTCACTGCAGATAGTTAAGTTACAATGAACCTCATTTGTTTTTCTTTTGCTTCATTGTAACTTGTTCTAGTTTTGATCATTTTCTTGCTTTCTTTTGGATGGAAGTCTCTCTGTTTTACTTTGTTTTTTCTGATGAGGTGTTTGTGTATGCTTTTCTCCATATGAAACTCAGGACAGATCAATCTATGCAGTCACTAGATGAACAGTTTCTTAGGAAAGCTCACCGGCGCTGGTCTAGTCTGCCCTCCAGGGAGGCTCTGAGGGAATCGGCTTGATGGCAGTGAGGCAGGGAGTGAGTGAAGGGGGAAGAGGAGAGGCAAGAATAAGGGGCACAAAAATGGATAAAATGTTCTAAACTTGATGGTGGTGGATTGTACAACTCTTTAATATATTTAGATAATTGAATTATATAGTGCATTGATTATATGTCAAGTGACATGATGGCAGTGAATCTGTGATTCATTTAATTAGAAAAAGACAAAATTCCGACTCAGAGCCACCCTCTGTAAGATGTCAGAAGCTACAGATCTTTACGGAAGCAGACAGCCTGATCTTTTCCTTCCGGGGGGCAGGTGGGTTTGATCTTGCAGACCTTCCGGCTCACAGCCCAATCCTTCCCCAGTGCTGCCACCAGGGCTCTGTCCAAATTTCAAATGATACCTGTAAATTAGATGTTTGTCAACCCTTGAGAAGGGGGATTGAGTTACCTTCATTATGGTGACTGAAAACAATTCGGATCAGGAAACTTTCCGATTTCACCTAATATTCTACCTGTTGGCACTCTGACAACTATTATTTAAAAGAAAAGTGAATTATGAAAATTCTTTTCTCTAGTAAGGCTACATTTAGAGGTAACATAATGCTGTATTAAATTGTAACATTTGCCAAAGGATTGGTATTTCAAGGAATGAAAACAGGCTTAAATATTCATTTGATGGCATTACACCATTTAGTAATTTTACCTTTTATCATTCATTACACAGTAAAGCTATTCACACGTAAATGGTGAAAATTTTCTTGTATTTTGGTTGACATCCACCCCGATCACCAGAAAAGCCCTGAGGTTAGCTATGGACACACGGGCTGCTGGTCACTCGCTGTGAAGACAGACGCACAGAGGAAGCAACGCTGGCCCGCTGCCCTGACAACCCACAGCAGAGCGTGCTCCCGCCACCTTGTGGGAAACTGTGGTCATGCAAGAGGAAGAAAGAAGAGTGTCCCAAAAGGTAAACAAAGAAAGTCAAATTATGTGTAATTACATAGCTTATAATTCACATAAAAGAAACATCACTCCCCCTCAGGATTTTTATCTTGTAGTTGCATGGAAATTGTCTTAGTTAAAAGGGTAGAGAACACTAATACTTGGAGTATAGTAACTTTCCATAGGGCCTGAGTGCTGGCCCGCACAAAGGCTTCCGACAAACAGAGGAAAACTATGGACACTGGAAAATCCCATGGGAAGAAGGCGACGACAAACCATAGACAGGGAGTGATGCTATTACAGCTACATGGGATGATGGTGTGAGGATTGTATGAAATATGAGAGGGCTTCAAAAGTTCTGAGATAAAGTCCGTGATCTTTTAGCCCTATTTCCCCCACAAATGTTTTGTAGCCTCCTCCTATATGTAAAGGACGTAACAGATCGTAAGTGCTCACGAAATGTCCATTAGTAATGTTACCACTATCTTCCAGGGCTCATCCCCAAATTTCTGAAGGATAATTACAACCCAGAAGGCACTCTTTGGCAAACAACCTGTTTTCACTTTAGATTCCGTCCCTTTAAGTAGTACAGGAAGACTTCCGGGATGCTAGGAGTACACGTATCTAGATCCAGGAGATGGTAACAAGGTTTGCTGTCAGCATGTGCCGTCAAGTAGATTCCAACTCGGAAACCCTTGTACAACTCAGTGAGACACTGCCTGGTCCTGCTCCGGCACCTGACGGTTACGCCTGAGCCCCTTGTTGAAGTCACTGTGTCCATCCACCTCTTAGAGGGCCTTCCTCTTGTTTGATGACTCTCCATTATCATATGTCCAACGTGCGTGGGATGAAGTCTCGCCAGCCTCTCTTCCAAGGAACAGCCTGAATGCACTTCTTCGAAGACACCGTGCGTGTTCTTCTGACGGACCCTTGTACTTTCCGTAGTCTCAGCCTACGCTGTGATTCAAATGCACCAATGCTGTTTAGGTGTTCCTTCTCCATGGTCCAGCTTTCATGCACCGATGAAAACCTAAACTCACTGTCCTGGGGTCAATGCTGACTCCTGCCAACCCTATGTGACAGAGCGGAACTGCCCCTATGGGTTTCCAAGGCTGCAAGTCTTTCCAGAAGCAGCCTCGCACATAGGCCACTAAGCATCACATGGATACAAAGAGCTGGAAAATACCATGGCCTGGGTCAGGTGAACCTGAGTCCCCAAAGTGACATCTTTGCTCTGTAACCTTTTAAAGAGGTCTCGTGCAGCAGATCTGTCCCAGTGCAAAATGCTGTTTGATGTCTTAACGGCTGCTTCCATGAGCACTGCTTGTGGATCCAAGTAAAATGAAATCTTTGACAACTTCAGCCTTTTCTCCATTTATTGTAGAGTAATCTCCTGGTTCAGTTCGGTTTTCTTTACATTGAGCCATAATCCATGTAACTTTGATCTTCCTCAGCAAGTGCTTCAAGTTGTCTTCCATTTTAGCAAGCAAGATTGTCTCATCTGCATATTGCACGTTGTTAATGAGCCTTCCTCCATTCCCGGTGCATGTTCTGCTTCACATAGTCCAGCTTCTTAGATTATTTGCTCAGCATACTAATTAAATAATTATGGTGAACGGATACAACCCTGACACACACCTTTGTTGACTTTAAACCATGCAGTGTTCCCTTGTTCTGTTTGACCAACTGCCTCTTGTTCTATGTACAGGTTCTGAATGAGCATCATGAAGCGTTCTGGGATTCCCATTCTTTGCAATACTCTCTATAGTTTGTGAAGATCCACACAGTCCAGGTCTTTGCATCATCAATGAAACACAGTAAGTCTTCTTCCGGTATCTCTGCTTTCAACCAAGATTTATCTGAAATAAGCAATGATATCCCTTATTCCGCTTCCTTTTTTGAATCTAGCTTGAATTTCTGACAGATCTCCACAGGTGTGCTGTTGCAACCATTTTTAATTATCTTCAGCAAAAGTTTACTTGCATGTGACATTAATGAGATTGTTTGATAATTTACACATTCTATTGGGTCACCAATATTTCTAATGGGCACACACATGGATATCTTCCCATCAGCTGGCCAGGTATCTCTCTTCCAAATTTCTTAGCATAGACAGTGATTCCAGTGCAGTATCAGTTTGTGGAACTTTCAATGAGGGTTCCATTAATTGCTTTCTGCTTTATTTTTGGCTGATGCCTTCAAAGCGACTTGAGCTTCTTCCTTCAATAGCATCAGTCCTTGATCACATGCTACCTCTTGAAATGGTTGGACGTTGGTCAGCTGTTTTTGGTACAGTGGCTGGGTATTCCTCCGTCTTCTTTGGATTATAGGCATCATTCGATAATTTGGCCATAGAATCCTTCAATAGGGTTACTCGGAGCTTGAATTGCTTTTTTCTCCCATTCTTTCAGCTTGAGGGATGTTTTTCCAGAGGAACAGCTGAGCATACTCTCACTTTGGGGGTTCTAACTCCAGGTTATTGTATATTTCATTATAACGTGCTACTTATAGCCTTCTTGAGATGCTTTTTGAGATTTTCTGTTCAGCTCTTTTACTTCATCATTTCTCCCCTTTGCTTTAGCAAGGTTCAACGTCTCTTCTGACTTCGACTTTGGTCTTTTCTTTCTTTCCTGCCTTTTCACAGGACCTTTTGCTATATGTTTATACAAGGGTAAAGACATATGTGAAACTTCACTAAACTATGTAACTAGGTATATTTGTGACTGCCCGCTTTATAACCTTAGCAAGGTTATACCTTAGAAAGGCTTCAAGGAAAGTCAAAGGCCTTAGTTTGTCTAAATCACTCTCTTTAGACCATGGACGGGTGCTCTGGAGTCCAGTAAAATTTAAATAAGGTAGAGTGAGGGAGTAGAAAGAGTCATTCAAACCTGGGTTCCAGTCAGCACCCAGCACTGGGCCCTGGGTGCATTACCTGCCCGGAGGCCAGCTTGGTCACTGTGCCAGTCTCCACTGCACCGATGACTCTCTCCTCTGACCTTGCTCCATATCAGCAAGGTGGCTCTGTACCAGAAGGTCTCCAGGGACACAGCACCACCAGGGCATGGCAACCACCACCCTCTCAGAGATACTGAGAATCCTCAGGGATGCTGAGTGACGTGCATCAGCACCAGCCAGCCCCACATGCCGGAGCTGTCCACGTCCTGTGATGCGTCTGAGTGTCTTACCAGACACACGTGTTAATGAGGATGGCGCCGGCATGCTAACTCTGGTTTCCATATGATTACAAAGATTTTTAAGACACAGTCTTAATATATACTGAATTTTCTAAGAATGCAACCAGCATATAAATCAAAGGAAGGTACGACTTTATTTAACTCAGACCTTCACTAAACTGTATTTACTATTTCAGGAAATTGCTGTCATGAGACCACTCAGGGTGTCTGACCATCCGACCAAACCCCTGGATCAAACCCCTGACTACTTCCTACATGAACTACATATTGAAATAATTATTCTTAAAACACATGCTATTAACATGCATGTTATTTTACTGTTATTCTTATTTCTTTTACATTTTATCTATTTTAATTAGATATTATCTATTATCTATTTTAGAAAATCAAGGATTTTATCTCTTTTTAATTTTTTTAAGCGTTTGCAATACTTTTAAGTTCACAAAGGAAATGTTCTGTTGGTCCCAAGCAGACAACTAAACTACATTGCCCAACTGACGTAGTTAGTTTATTTTGCCAACCTGGCTGATAAACACATGTGGGGTTAATTGAAGGGCAGAGGGATAAATGGCTCGGTGAGTCTCACCTTTCTAGTTCTTGGGTCTCTTTCTTTTCTGATGGTCGGAACAGGGTGAAGCGGCCTTAAGCCAGTTGCCTGTTTCAGCTGGCAAGGCTCACTTCCTGCAAGACATCCCTAAGGAGAAGCCACATGGACCTATCCTGATGCAGCCCTGGGTGCTGGAGCAGCCGTGTGGAGACCCCTGCCAGCGCTGAGATGCTTACACATTCACTGATCTGGCTTTCCTCCTGCAGTTGGCATCATGGCATGTGTTTTGTGAGATGGAGGAGGACTTTGTAGATTGGTGTCGGTCATATGAGCTAATGTTGGACTTATGGGCTTGGGCAGCACTGGGTTGGGATGCTTTCTTAATGTACACTTGCCCTTCATACAAAACTCTCTCTTATACATATAAGTTTCTGTGGATTTGTTTCCCTACTTGACCCAGACTAACACACCAACTTTCCTTGCTGTTAAGTGTAGCCATATGAGTAAGACATGTTCAAGTCCATGGAAATGTGATGTATGACATCGCTGAGCCAAGGCTTTTAAGGAGCAGTGTGATTCTCCCATGTTCTTTCCCTCTGCTTCTGAATTGTGTAAAATACACCCAGCCAGGTGTATTTTAACTAGGTAAGAACTCAGGTTACATTTTGTCCTGCTCAGTGAGATGAGGCATATGGAGCAGATTAAATATGAATGTTCTCCAAAGTGGGTGCTGGAACGAACCAGGGGGGCTGCAAAGGTAGGTTCCTACTCTTTATCCTCAATCATGCGTTATAGTGCAAACATTTTTGAATAGCCAGTAGGACACTGAGACATTATTGTTTCTGAGACAGGGACAGCAATCCAAATAAATATGGAAACCTATGTTTTAAAGAACAGAAATACGACTCTTCTAACTTCCTGTCTTGTTGAATAAAATTATACCCATTATGTATTCTCCTAATTATGGTCTGTAGTAGGGTTGGTGGCATAGTGAGTTATTAACTGGGCTGCTAATTCCAAGGTCAGCAGTTCAAAACCACCAACCATTTTTCAGGAGCAAGATGAGGCTTTCTGATTCCAGAAAGATTTACAACATGAGAAACCCACAGGGACAGTTCTACAGGCCCTAAAGGGTTGTTATAAATTAGAACTGGCTTGAAAGCCTTACGTTTCTGTTGTTGTTTTGAGTTGGTATATTCTTTCTATGATGGAAATAAGCTGGCTTTTCCTTTTTGCTTCAGAACAAATATAAACTCTTAGGAGAGGCACGTGAAACTTTACAGCTCTGTGATGTGATACACACTCAGGACATCTAACTCACTTTATGAAGTTTCCAGTTTGTACAACCATAACTTAAAGAGTCTGGTGTTTATCTCCAGTTTCATTGGCATTAAAGTCATGTCACATGTGCCTAAAGGCATAAGTATCCTAGTGTTGACAGCTTTCAGTGTTGTACTTATACTTGGAAAAAGTCTAACCTTTTAAAAAATACATATAAGCATCCCTTGGTATCCATGGGAGATTAATTCCAGGAGCCCTGTGGATATCAAAATCCATGCATGCTCAAGTTCCTTATATAAAATGGCCTGGCATTTGTGTGTAACATATGCACATCTTCCTGTACACTTTAAATTCTCTCTAGAGTATTTATGACACCTGATACAATGTACATGCTTTGTAAGTACCACTTTCTGCTGCTCCTTAGCCTTTGAGGGTTTTCTTTGACCACCAAATTGCTCCCCAACCCTGAATATTTTCCATCTGTGGCTGGTGAATCCTCAGATGTAGAATCCAAGGAAATGGAGGGCCATTGGTACCAGCCTTTTTTCCCTTCCTGATCAAAAAGCTTGACAGAAATCTGTGGGGGGGAAAGGCCAGCCCCCCACAACTAATCATGGGTTCAGTAAGTGCAATTGTATGGCTAAGATACATTAAGATTATAATAAAGTCATAGAGCATGAGCGAGATAAGAGAGAGAGTCAAATAATGAAGTCAGACACATTTCATAGTAGCATGCTGACCTCCTAGATGGCCATGATCTTACCAGGCAGGTCCACACACAGTGTGGGCCGAGAGGGCCGGAGGTGACGTGGGGCAGAGAGCCAGCTGGAGAGCAACTTTATTGCTAACCAAGGCTTATCGCTCCTTAGGGGTTATGATTACAGGTAACCACACTCGTCACAGGAAGGGGCTGTACAACAGGCAATACAAGCAATAGGAGAGGGATATACAACGGGCATAGGTGTAACAGGAAGGGGATGAGCTAGGGGTGTGCATGCAGTAGGAAGGGGAGGGACTAGGTATACATGTGACAAGAAGGGTGGAACCAGATTCATGATGGCAGCCTAACTTGGTCACCCTTGGGTGGGTTTGACCTCCCTGGGCTCTCCTTCAGGGAAAGTCAACTACTATCCTTATCAGAAGGGAGTGGGTCCTACTTGTTGTAGGATAAACAATGGTGTCTGCTTGCTCTGGATGGCTGATAACCCTTAGGGAGAATCTGTTAACCTCCAAGTGTATAGTCAATGCATTAAAATCTACCAGGATTGATTATGCATGAGGTCTGTGGGATAACTGAGATAAAAGAAAAACATCTCAGAGAACAAGTAATCTGAGCAACACTCATGAATCCTGCAAACACGGACTCTGAAGGGGGAATCTTACCAGAATATTCTAATCGTGCTGGAAGCTGATGCCCTGTTTCCTTTTCCTTGGTTAACATCATCCTAGCCCTGCTCCTTAGGAGCCAGGATGCACCTCACAGCACAGGGCATAACATCCCACCTGCCTCCACCTAGATAGCCCTCTGTTCCCTCTTGCCCTGAGCAAGGCGTAGGGATGACTGACACTTGAGTGTAAAGTGCATTGAGGGCCTCCCAGCAAGACCCCACAAAAAAAACAGACATGCAAGTAAATCTGCTTCTTACCTGACAGAATGACAAATTGTCTGTGAAGTTGTTCTATTATATCCACTGCCACCAAGGGCCTGATTTCCTGCTGCATAATTTCATCTGCACAAATGAAAATGCAAATTAGGTTAAATTCTGACAAACTGAGCAACAAAAGCAAAAGGAAAATTCCACCACTAGAGAAACTTGGACATCACATTATTCTCTCGAGAACTCCATTCCTGAGATGCAAGGGACAGATCCAGGTTTTGAGTAGCTCAAAGCTTACACGTGGAAACAAGGTTGCAGAGGCTCTCCTAGGTTCCCAGAAGGACCGATGCAAACCAGGGGTAAGCCTCACTGTGTCAAACTGCATCCCCTCTGCAGAAACGGCTTCATTGCCAAGGCAGGTATTCACCTTCTCCATTGGCTCTGTGGAAGGTCATTTCAAACACAACCTACATAAATTAGTGGAGCTTGTCTCAAAAGCTGGATCATAAAACTTACCTGTGGATTATAAACTTTCTTGATTCACTCCCTTCTCAATCTCTCTTCCTCTCTCCCGCCCTCTCTCCTTCCCTCCCTCCCTCCCTCCTTCCTCCTCTTTCTCTCTCTCTCTCTCTCTCTCTCTCTCTCTCTCAATTCAGGGAGTGTGTACCAAGCATGTTTAAGGAGGCATGTCTCCATTTTGCTATTTCAATATGCTCCTTAAAAAAAAAAAGGTTACAACATTTCAAGGGAAAAGAAACACAACCTGTCTAGCACAGCCTTGCCCTGACCCTAAGAATACTCTCTTATCCTCAAGTTACTTTGCATTTCAACTCTTTGGAGAAAAGGGATAAGAGAGAGAGAGATCCCTCATGATGTGCCCTAACACACAGCCATCACCTCCATAATTGGATTTGCTCTCAGCAGGCACTCAGCTGTAAGCAAACTTGAGTGGGATACAATACCCTAACTGGGATCGCAGCCCTGATGTAATCAATTACAAAAAGGTCTTTTGGGGGATGTAGCCTGCTTCCAATATAAGCGGATGGCGTGGAAAAGCTTCCTTCCTTTTTGCTGGGTCTGGATCCTGCATCTGGCTCACTGGCCTCCACTTCTTTGGACTTAAATCAGTGACCTGCCATAGTTTAGCCTGTCAATCCTAGGAGTTGACAGCAACCTGCCATCTCATCTGACAACAGTGGATTCATTCACCTCTGCAGCCACCAGCCTGTGGTCTTTGGGCTGATGTTGAGTTCATCAACCCTTACAGCTCAATGAGTCAGTTAAAGTCTCCAGCCTAACATCTGACCCGACAGACCTGGAACCTTCCATAAATGGACTTGCTCACTTCTACAATCCTGAGTCATTTTCTTAATATCGATTTCTCCCTATAGATACATCGATGTGTCACTGGTTTTGAGAACCCAGCCTCCAACAGTCAGCTGAAACCCCATGACACTACTCAGTGAATGCTACCATCCATCCTGGAAAAAAGGGGGTCAACCCAGTCCATCACTTTCTTATAAAAATATATATTTTACTCTTAATTGACTAAAAATTCAAAGAGCTACTGGATTGTGGTTAATATTAGATAACTTATTAATGAAGTAGAGTTCTATTTGAGGTCCTTGGGTGGTGTGAATGGTTAACAGATCAACAGCTATCCACAGGCTGGAGGTTCAAGTCCCAAGAGGTGCCTCACAAAAAGGTAAACTATTTCTAAAAAATATTTTTAGAGAACAACAATCATTGCTGTTGAACCAATTCTGACTCATCGTCATAGCTTGCCGGACAGAGTAGAACAGCCCACAAAGGTTTCCAAAACTGTAATCTTTATAGAAGCAGATGCCCTATCTTTCTCCTATGGAACAGTTAGTGGGTTGGAATCACCAACCTTTTGGTTAGCAACTGAGTACTTAACTACTGTGCCTAAAGGTCTCAAGAAAGAAAAAGAAAGGAGGGAAGAAAGGAAGGGAAAAGTTGAAAGAAAGGAGCAAAGAAAAAAGGAAAATTAGCCATTAGAAACATTATAGAACTTAGTTATCATCTTAATACATGGTGCCACGGACCAGGTGTAAGAGCAGACCAGATGGCAGCTGGCTGGAGTCATTTTTATTTTTTACAAAAAAGGAAGACCTTCTCGGTGAGATACACAAAATGAGGTATTTAATGTTAAATGAAGTTTGATATTATCTATAAATTCTCTACTGAGTGTACATGGAGAGGTGAAGACAAGTGATGAAACAAGATTGACAACATATTGAGACTTATTGAAGTTGGTAGATGGGTATGTGATGGTTCATTAAAACATTGTTTTGCAAAGTTTCCACAATAGGAGTAGAATTTAAACCAAAAATGGGCAACATAGTAGATTTCAGTGGAAATAGGCATTATGTACTTGAGTGTTTTCGAACATATTCTTACAGTGGTCTGGGAAAGTGGCATGAGATGGGAAAATGGGACTTGGCTACCACTAAGTCGTGACTTAGAAAGTATATTTCAAAGATGGTGAACTCATCCAAACAAACTAAACAAAAACAATGTATACAGCATACGGTGCAGTGTATTGTTTTTGTAAAGATATAAAGCCTGAAAAGGGAGGGAAAAAATGAACGAAGCCAACCATCATACCACCCCTTCTCATTTGTTTATAACGAAGAAATGGAAACCTAGAGAGATTTTGAGCTTGTCTGTGGTCATACCAGAATTTAAGTGTAGAACCTGGACCAACCAAAGATCCCCTGACGTTCAGATGAATGTGTTTCTGGTTTACTAAGGCAGCTGACATTAAGGATTGGAACTGAAGCAGCAACAGAGCACAGTAGAATTTTAAGATGATCTAATTTTGAGAGGGAAAAAGAACAAGTCCCCAATCCTAGAGGCGCTGGACATGAATTTGAACTTGGTCTTATTGGTGATCTTCCCTGCTCATTCATCACTGAGGATCTTGTTTAGACACTGTCGTGATTGGATGGGCTCTGGTCTTAGATCATTTCCTCCATTCATGGGCTCCGCCGATGACTTCTAGTCTTAAAGCCTACTGGCTTCACATGCCCTGGGTTTTGTAAAAATATCCAAGAGATAAGAAGAGGAAGGTTGGTCCCAATACTCCCTGAGAAAACTCATGTGGAGAGCAAGCATGTTGAGTCAGACACGCTCCAGGGACTTAAGAGGCTGCCCTCACATCAGAATCTCCATTGAGCTGCATAGGTGCAAGATGTGCTTCTTCCTCAGAAAAGATTTGGGCACTGTGTTAGACAGGGTTCTCTAAAGAGATAAAACCAAATTGCTGATAATTTAATATATTTATTTATAAAGATAATTAGATATATAACAAGAAATGAACTGTTAAATCATATACAGATAAATATATAATACAAGAAATAAACAGTTAAATTATAAAGCACTACAAATGGCTCAATGCAACTCACTCCCGTGAGAGAGAGAGTTGTGAGCGACTAGAAGTCCTTCGAGTCTATTCTGCTGCCAGATCTTCCTCTATTTATAGAGAGAGCTAGGCTATGTCAGCACAGCAGCCAATCACAAGGCAGGTCACCAGCCAGATCACCAACCACCAGTCTCCAGCTCCAGAGATGTCTTAAAGGGACCTCAACTTACAGTGACACAGTCCACAGGCTAGGCATCCCACAGGTAGTGTAGCCTTTAAATGGAGGCACAGGACAAGCGAGGCAGTCGCACACTGGTCCAATGATCAAAGAGCGAGAGACAAGAAAAGGCGAGACTCACCAAGCCATTTATCTCTCTGCCCTTCAGTTAATCCCACTTGTGTTTATCAGCCAGGCTGGCACAATAAACTATCTCAGGCACCGAGAACATTACCTTCCACATCTCAGTGAAAATAATTTCAGGAGGAAAAGTACACCCATGTATTCATGTACAACAAGGATAAATTTGTTTTCTACTCTTTTTTTGTTGTGTGCCAATAAGTCAGTTACAATTCATGAAGACCTTACAGAACAGAACAGGACTGATGCCATAGGATGTCTTAGCTTTACTGTTTACAGTTACCACTAATCATCGGGTTGTCATACCATGGTGGCTTGCATATTACTGTGATGCTGGAAGCTATTGCACCTGTTCTTCACATACCATCAGGGTCATCCATGGTGGGAAGATTGCAGCACAGCTTCCAAACTAAGACCAGACCAGAAGGAAGGAAGGGGCAGTCCACTTCTGAAAAAGCAACCACTGGAAACCTTACGACCACTATCTGATATGGCATTGGAAATTCCTCTCAGGTTGGAAGGCTCTGAAAACACTACTTAGGAAAAATTGTCACCTCAAAGTAGAGTTGACCAAATGACAGGAGGGAGAAAAGCTTTTAAGACCTTCATTTGGTAATTGGGCATGACTCAAAATAAGAAGAACCTGCTATAAGCAAATGTGGTAAAGAAAGTTGATGATGCCTGGCTCTTAAAAGATATAGCACCTGGGGGTCTTAAAAGCTTGAAGACAAACAAGCAGCCATCTAGCTTAAAAGCAACAAAGCCCACATAGAAGAAGCACATCAGCTTGTGTGATCATGAGACGTCGACAGGATCAGGTATCAGGCATCAAAAGACCCAAAACAAACAATCATATCGATGTGAACGAGGGGGGCAGAGTGGAGACTCAAAGCCCCTTTGTAAACAATTGGACATCCCCTTACAGAAGGGTCACAAGGGATGAACCAGCAGGGTGCAGCGTAGCACCAATGAAACATACAACATTCCTCTAGTTGTTTAATGCTTCCCCCACCTCACCCCATGATAGTATCATAACCCCAGTTCTACCTTACAAATCTGGCTAGACCAGAGCATGTACACTGGTACAGATAAAAGCTCTTGACACACTGAATCCAGGACAGATAAACCCCCCAGGAACAATAATGGGAGTAGTGATACCATGAAGGTAGGGGGAAGGTGGGGGAGAATGGGGGAACCGATTGCAATTAAGAAAGTATAGCTCCACCCACCCAAGGTGATGAACAACAAAAACATGGGTGAAGGGAGACAGCAGACAGTGTAAAATAATGATCTATAATTTATCAAGGGTTCATCAGGGTGGGAAAGTGGGGGAGGAAGGGAAAAATGAGGAGCTGATAGCAAGGGCTCAAGTAGAAAGAAAATGTATTGAAAAGGATGATGGCAACATATATACAAATGTGCTTGACACAATTGATGTATAGATTGTTATAAGAACTATAAGAACCCCCAATAAAATGATTGGAGAAAAAAAGAGTCATTTACCAATGGTGTTTATTAAATGGTGCTCGATTAGAGCAGCTGAAGACAATGTGCCTAGGAAAAATAAAATTGTTTAAGACCATTAACCTTTTGGTAAGAACAATTGTTTGAAGAATTGAAGAGTTTGGAACAAAACCAATAGTTAATTAAAACCAAAGCAAATGAAAATGAAGAAGAAACTGCTACAAATAGTCATTAATAATCAGAGCATGGAATGTATTAAATATGAATCAAGGAAAAATTCAAAATGGTAAAAAATGAAATGGACTATGTAACAATCAGTATTCAAGACATGGCTGTTGAGGTTAGGTGCCATTCAGTTGGCTCTGACCCATAGTGACCTTTTGCACAACAGAAGGAAACACTGCATGGTCCTGCACCGCCACCCTAACCATTGTTCCTATGCCTGAGCCCAATTGTGGTAGTTACATAATCTCATGTCTAGTTGAGGGAATTAACAGTGAAGGGGTGGTGCCTAGCCTTTCAATCTGGTCGCAGCCTGATGATGCCTCCTGTGGGCATGGCCTTCTCGGGAGGATTCTGGTCTTGGTCTTCCTGTTGACAAGCCACGCGGAGAGTTGTTGAGACCTGCAAGAGTTCTCTCTCTCTGCCTCACCTTCCTGTTGAAGAGCCACGATCGGAAAGCTGGAGGAGCCACATGGAGACCTGTGCCAGTGCTGAGAGGCTGCTACTGCCATTGGGTCCACAAGACTTTGCACCCACCGGGCTGTAATCTTCCTGAATTTTGCATCCTTGTATCTAACTGCGTGAGTCTGATGAGGAATTTCTGGACTGGTATCAGACTTATAGGCTAATATTGTACTTATGGACTTGATCTGGACTAGGTTGGGATTTTTTCTTAATGTACTATTACTTTTTGATATAAAGCTCTTTCTTATACATACATGATTATATCTCTGGATTTGTTTCTCTAGTCAACCTGGCCTAAAACACCATTGATGCAGTCACTGTGTCGATCTATCTCTTTGAGGTCCTTCCTCTTTCGTGCTGCCCCTCCATTTTACCAAACATGATGTCCTTCTCCAGGGACTGGTCTCTCCTGACAATATGTCCAAAGTATGTTGTCTTGCTGTCCTTGTCTCTAAGGAGCACTCTGGCCTTGTTTCTTCCAATAAAGCAAGGGTTGGTCCTTTTAGCAGTCTATCGTTACTTTAAGTATTCTTCTCCAGCACCACAATTCAAATGCATCTATTCTTACTGTCTTCCTTATTCAATGTCCAACTTTCACATGCATATGCTACAATAGAGAATACCATGGCTTGGGTCAGGACTACCTTAGTCCTCAAAGTAATATCCTTGGCCTGCAATACTCTAAAGAGGTCTTACACAGCAGATTTACCAAATGCAACAAGTCTTTTGATCTTTTTGCTGCTCCCATGAGCATGAATCATAGATCCAAATAAGACAAAATCCTTGACAACTTCAACTTTTTCTTCATTGAACATGATGTTACCTATTGGTGCAATAGTGAGGATTTTTATTTTCCTTAAATTGAGTTATAATCTACACTGAAGGCTATAATCCTTGATATTTATCAACAAGTGCTTCAATTCCAGCAAGCAAAGTTATGTCATGTGCACACCACAGGTTGTTAATAAGCCTTCCTTCAATCTTGATGCTGCACTCTTCTTCGTATAATCCAGCTTTTCTGATGATTTACTCAGCATATAGATTGAACAACTATGGTGAAAGGGCACGATCCTGACACACACCTTTCCTAATTTTAAAGCGTACAGTATTCCCTTGTTCTGGTCTCACAACTGCCTCTTGATCCATGCATAAGTTCTGAATGAGCACAATGAAGTGTTCTGGAATTCCCATTCTTCTTAAGGTTATCCAGTTTATTATGGTCCACACAGTTTGCATATTCAATGAAACAAAATCAAATATCTTTCTGGTATTCTTTGGTTTGAGCCAAGATTCACCTGACATCAGCAATGATATCCCTTGTTCCACGTCCTTTTCTAAATCTGGCCTGAACTTCTGGCAATTCCCTGTCAAGGTACTGCTGCAGTCATTGTTGGATGATCTTCAGCAAAAGTGTACTTGCATGTGATCTCAATGATATTATTCTATAGTTTGAGCATATCACTGGATCACCTATCCTTGGAATGGGCACAAATATGGATCTCTTCCAGTCAGTTGGCCAAGTAGCTGTCTTCCAAATCTCCTGGCATAGGTAAGCAAGTGCTTCCACTGCTTCTTCAGCTTTCAGAAGCATTTCAATGGTTATCCCGTCAATTCCCGGAGTCTTGTTTTTACCTAATGTAGTCAGTGAATCTTGAACTTCTTCCTTTGGGACCATCGGTTCTTACTTATATGCTACTTCCTGAAATGGTGAACTCTTGAGTAGTTGTTGGTGGTGCAGTGATGCTGTGTGTTGTTTCTGTGGTAGTTAGATTATTTCACATCAACTAGATAAATAAGTGTAAGGGTGGAGTCTTGCTTGTCAATCAGATCACAGCCTGATGATGCCTCCTTGTAGGCATGGCCTTCTCATGAGGATTCTGGCAACGGAACATTCTCTACTTCTACCTGAAGGCAGGTCACACTCTCTGGTTGCTTCATCTTCCTGCTGACAAGACACATTAAGCCACACAGAGACCTGTGCCAGTCCTGTGTTATCACTGCCACTGGATCCACAAGACTTTGTACCCACAGGCCTGTGATCTTCCTGCCTTTTGCATCACTGCATATGACTGGTGAGTCTGAAGAAGGGTTTATGGACTAGAATTGGATTTATGGGCTAATTATTGTACTTATGGACTTGATCTGGACTGGGCTGGAATGTTTTCTTAATATACAATTACTCTTTGATATAAAGCTACATAAGATATATATGGGTGCCTCTGGATTTGTTTCTCTAGTGAACCCGGTCTAACACATTATGGTACCTTGGGAGTGGAATACTAGAAAAACAAATCATGAAGATGGAGAGTGGATAATTTTTTGGCCTTTGCCTCATGGTAGTTTTTCTTTGGCTAGCTGGAGATCAGATAAAGCCACACTGTTTACTCAATTCTTTTCTGGAAAGCATATGGGACGTGAAGGTCTTGATTCTTAAAAGTTGTCTTTGGTTAATCCTGTCCAAAGTGGCAAAAATAAAGCTATATTTTGAACTCAGGGGGTAAAATGGAGCCTTGAACTTCTCTGAGACAATGCTTCTTAGTCAAAAGGGCTGACAGAAGGCCCTGCTCTGACTTGATACAGCCAGAGGCCTCAGGCTTATGAATCGGATAAGTCTGATAAGATTGAATTGGACTTTTAAGAATTGAGTGTAGAACCCAACTGTACTGTTTTCTATTGCCTATTGTTATTGATATAATGATTGATAGAAATGATTATTAGTAAGTATGAAAATAGAGGTTTTAAAAAATTATTTTATTGGGGGCTCATACAACTCTTATCATAATCCATACATACATACATTGTGTCAAGCACATTTGTATATTTGTTGCCCTCATCATTCTCAAAACATTTCCTTTCTACTTGAGCCCTTGGTATCAGCTTCTCATCTGACGCCCTCCCTCCTTTACAAACCCTTGATAATTTATTATTATATTTTTATGTCTTAGACTGACCAGTGTCTCCCTTTACCCACCTTTCTGTTGTACCCCTGGGATGGGGTTATATGTAGATCATTGTGATCAGTTCCCTGTTTCTCCCCCACCTTCCCCTTACCCTCCCGGTATTGCTAATCTCATTATTGGTCCCAAGGGGTTTATCTGTCCTGGATTCCCTGTGTTTCCAGGTCTTATCTGTACCAGTGTACATCCTCTGGTCTAGCAAGATTTGTAAGGTAGAATTGGGATCATGATAGTGGGGGGAGGAAGCATTAAAGAACTAGAGGAAAGTTGCATGTTTTATCAGTGCTATACTACACCCCGACTGACCCATCTCCATCCCGCGACCCTTCTGTAAGGGGATGTCCCGTTGCCTAAAGATGGGCTTTGGGTCTCCACTCCGCACTCCCCCTCATTCACAATGATATGATATTTTGTTCTTTAATGCCTGATACCTGATCCTATTGACACCTTATGATCACACAGGCTGGTGTGTTTCTTCCATGTGGGTTTTGTTGTTTCTGAGCTAGATGGCCACTTGTTTACCTTAAACCCTTTAAGATCCCAGACAGTGTATATATATATCTTTTGATAGCTGGGCACCATCAGCTTTCTTCACCACATTTGCTTATGCACCTGCTTTGTCTTCAGTGATCATGTAGGGAAGGTGAGCATCATGGAATTCCAGTTTAATAGAACAAAGTGTTCTTAAATTGAGAGAGAACTTGAGTAGAGGCCCAATGTCCATCTGCAACCTTAATACTAAACCTATAAGGCCCAATGTCTATCTGCTACCTTAATACTAAACCTATAAATATATGCACACAGATCTATTTCCCCAACATCATATATAAATATGTTTACATATGCACATGCCTGTATTTAGACCTCTATAAATGCCCTTTGCCTCTTAGTTCTTTCCTCTATTTCCTTTTACTTTCCTCTTGTCCCACTGTCATATTCAGCCTTTATTTGTGTTTCAGTAATTCTTTTCAGTTACATTTCCCTTGATCAAGTCCTATCAGATCTCCTACACCATCCTCACATTGATTTTGTATCACTTGGTGTTCCCTTGTCTCTGGGTTTGTTAACACCCACTTCCTTTCCCCCGCCTCCCCCTCTCCTGTGTCCCCCTGGAACCGTAGGTCATGTTGTTTTCCCCTCCAGCTTGTTTATCCCACCTATCTTATCTAGATAGACCTGCAGAGATAATAATATGCACAAAAAACAAGAGAGCAAAACAAAGCAACAAAAGAAAACAAAACAGCAACAATGAAAAACCAATGACACACAAAAAAAGAAAAGTCTTTAAATAGTTCAAGGTCCATTTGTTGACCTTTAGAAGTGTTTTCTAGTTGGGTCTGATGGGATGCCATGCCCTGGCCCCACAGTCTATTTTTGGTATTCCTTGGGGACTTCGTTGCTCTGTTCCTCTTGCTGTTCTGCTGCACACCCTTAGTGTTTTGCCTCAGTGTGGTGGGGTCAGATCAGGCAGAATTCCTGCACTGTGTCTCCATGGGTCAGTAAGGGATGTTGTGTCTCCTAGTGAGGCCGGCCCTATGGTCCTCTCTGTGCTTTGGTTGCTCTGAGCAGGAACATCATCCTCAGGGCTTGGTGGGCCAGGATGTGTTCCACAATCTCCTCCTCTCCCTTCATTTGCTCCGGTGTGCTCTGATCAGACATGTCCCTCTCCTTGAGCTATAGCTTCAGTGCTGTCCTCTGAAGTGAATTCTTGTGCAGGGACGGGGGGCTGTCCACATAGAAAATAGACAGTTTGTAAGCTCACTGTCTTCAGCCATTAATTTGAATCTCTAAATTGGTTAGGACATGCCTACAAGAAGGCTCTGAAGAGATAAGCCCCACCCAGGGCTTTGATTGCTCATGACATTTGCGTTTGAAAAGACTTGCTGACTAGCAAGACTTGCTGTTGGCAGACTGATGGGGAAAAAATGAATTTGAACTTTTTGAAGTTAGAACGAATAGTTTGTGCCTGAAGCTTGAAGAATTTGGAGCCATGGCGAAACTCTCCTCTCTATGACTGAACATTAAAGGCAGTCTACAGGCAGCCTGGAATGCTTGTTAGGTGACCACCTGGATCCACTTGTTGAGTAGAAGTGGGAGAAATACAGCAATAAAGAGATGGGTTGAGTCTGCCCATTGACACGATGGACCTGGTTCACAGGACTAGAGGAGAAGACGAGAGCAGGTTGGCTGCTCTGAAGTTTATGACTTAGTTCATGACCTAGAGTTGTTGAGAATTTGTGAAGAGACCCATGGTTAAAAGACAAGGTGGCCCATGGACACCCTGGTGAGGCAAAGTGAGGCAGCCCACACTGAATTGACCAGAACCCTACCAGATAAGGATACAATTTTTGAGCCTGTGAATTGCTGCAGACTTGATGGACAACCTGTTCTGATTTGGCTTTGTGTATCGATGCAGACTCACAGGATTCCAACTGGAATGAAGATTATCCATATCAAACAGCATGTTTGTCTCCTAAGAGCACTTGGTTGGTACAAGTGGGCAGTATAGAAACTGGATACTGAGGTAGTTAGTTTATTGTGCCAATCTGGTCAACAAACACGTGAGATTAATTGAAGGGCAGAGAGATAAATGGGTTGGCGAGCCTTGCCTTTCTTGTTCTTGTGCTCTTTGATTATCGGGACCAGTGTTCGACTGCCTTGCTTGTTCTGTGCCTCAATTTGAAAGCTACACTACCTGTGGGACACCCAACCCGTGGACTGTGTCGCTGTAATTTGAGGTTCCTTCAAGACCTGCTTCGCCACACCATTGGAATTTATATCTCTTGAGCTGGGGACTGTTGGACCCTGTCATCTGGCTGACTGTTGGTGACCTACCTTGCTGTTTGCTGCCTGTGCCCAGATAGCCTGAATTGCTCTACAGAGGACTACGCCGTGGCCCTCAAGACTTGAAGGAATGCCAGTGTCTCACAACTGTCTCACGGGAGTGAGTTGCACTAAGTCGTTTGTATTGCTTTATAATTTAATTAACTGTTTATTTCTTATATATCTATCTGTGTAAATATATATAAAACTATTAGCATTCTGGTTTTGTTTCTCTAGAGAACCCTGTCTAACACAGATACCCAAAATTGGGATGATGAAGGCATGAAGTGGCTGGCTTATAAACATTCATGGGTTGGGGAATATGTTTATAGATTACAGGATTATGGTGTAGGTGTTTGTGTAATTTCAATTGTGAAGACGATTTTTGTTTTGTCGCCTACAGAGTATTATGTTTAAAGGAGACTGGAACATTTTGAGTTGTATGCATTTTAGCTTTAACCTGTTAGGCACAAGTGTGATTTTACTATTGTCCTTGTTTTAAAAATTATATATAGCTAAAGAGTTGTGTAACGGTGTCAAGAGTGGTAGTTACATAATTTCATGTCAACTTGATAACATGAAATTGTAGGGGTGGAGTCCAGCCTGCCAATCTGGTCATGGCCTGATGATGCCTCCTTATGGGTGTGGCTTTCTCATGAGAACTCTGAGAACTCTGATCTCCCTGGCGATCAGACCAGCGCACGCCTGAGTTAGCTGCTCTGCTTCAACCATGTGCTGTGCCACCTGCAGTACTCTGCACAACCTGGGCTGTGTAGTGCTCTGCTCCACCTGGCCACAGCAACCCGTTCACTGTGCTGTGCTGCTCCACGCTGAGGTACCATCCCACCTTGCCATGGCTCCTACCTATGGGCTAATGCCACATTTCTAGTCCTCCATTTTGCATCACTACATCATGAGGCTCTACCGAGACCTGCTTTGTCACACTCCACTCTGGCCTCTACTACACCTCGCCACTTCAGCTTCCCACTACTCTCGCTTCCATGGCCTTGAGCCCATGGCTGTGTGAATTAGCATATTAACTATTTCATAAAAGTAAGCTGAACTGAGCTCTCTACTACTCTGTGGACTAATTCGCTGATGTCTTCTTTTCCACTATATAAACCTACCCTTTTATATGTATATAATCGTAAGTGTCCTGGTTTTGTTTCTCTAGAGAACCCTGCCTAACACACTTCCCATCTTTTTTTTTTTTATGCTTCCTGCATCATGCAATATTTTGCCTATAGACTCTTTCAAGATTGCCGCTCAAGGCTTGGATATATTCTTGAGTTTTTCATTTTCAGCTATCCTGAGCGTGTTCTTCCCTTTTGGTTTTCTAATTGTAGGCCCTTGAACTTCGTTATAATATTTGCCTTTATCTTTTTGGGCTGCCCTTTGAAATTTTCTGTTGAGCTCCATGACTTCATCCTTTCTTCCATTTACTTTAGCTACTGTACGATTAAGAACAAGTTTGAGTCTCTTCGAACATCCACTTGGACCTTTTCTTTCCTATCTTTTATTTTTCTTCATGAATGATGGGATCGGTGTCCTCCCACAGCTCATCAGGTTGTCTGTTATTAGTGTTCAATGAATCAAATCTGTTCTTAAGATATTCTCAAAATCAAGGCCATATTTTGACTCTTTCGGACTTATTTTAATTTCCTTCAGATTTATCCCATATTTTGACTCTTGTGGACTTGTTTTAATTTCCTTCAGCTTTATCCCCAACTTACATGAACAATTGATGGTCTGTTCCACCGTTGGCCTCTGGTCTGGTTTTAGCTGCTGATATTGAGCTTCTCCATCATGTGTTCCCACAAATGTAGTCAATTTGATTTCTCTGTATTCTCTCTGGGGAAGTCCATGTGTCTAGTTACCTTTTGTGCTGTTAAAAAAGGTATTTGCAGTGAACAAGTTGCTGGTTTGGCAAAACACCTTCATTTTTTCCATATTTTCCAGAACAATATCTATACACCTACCAGAAACATTATTTAATACAACTATTGTTCACATTTATAGCATAACTACTAAAGGCAATGATGAAAAATATTAAAGAGTTCTATCAATGTCTCCAGTCTGAAATTGATCAAACATGCCATCAAGATGCACTGATAACCACTGGCCACTGAGAACCATTGAGAAGAATGGTGTGTTAGTCCGGGTAGACTAGAGAAACAAATTCATAGACACTCATATGAGTATAAGAAAGAGCTTTATATATAAGAGCAATTGAATATTGAGAAAACATCCCAGCCCAGTCCACATCAAGTCCATAAGTCTGATATTAGCCCATATGTCCGATACCAGTCTATAAAGTCCTCTTCAGACTCACGCAACACATGCAATGATGCTGAATGCAGGAAGATCGCAGGCCAGTGGGTGGGAAGTCTTGTGGATACAATGGCATTGTAAGCATCTCAGAGCTGGCGTGGCTCCTCCAGCTCAGGGTACGAGCATAGCTTCATGTATCTCATTGGCTGCAATGTCTCCCAGGGAGTGAGCTGACGCCCTGCCTCCAGCGAGCTATTTATCTCCTTAGTGCCTCCAAATGAAGTCATCAAGCTGTGACCTGATTGACAGGCTAAACTCCACCCCTTCACTCTTAATCCTCTCAAATTGACAGTAGATTATATAACTACCACAAATGGGAACCCCAGAACACTTCATTGTTCATACGGAAACTGTACATGAACCCAGAGGCAGTCATTTGAACAGAACGAAGAGATTATGCTTCATTTAAAATTAAGAAAGTGTGTGTCAAGGTTGTATTCTTTCACCATGCTCATTCAATCTGTAAGATGAGACAATAAACAGAGAAACTGGACTTTATGGAGAACATGCATGAGTATTGGAGGAAGACTCATTAACAACCTTTGTTAATGACACAGCAGTGAAGAGGACCTGAAGCACTCACTGATGAAAATCAAAGGCTGCAGCTTTCAGTAGGAATTACAACTCAGTGTAAAGAGAACAAGAACCCTCACAACTGGACTAACAGACATCATGATAAATGAAGAAAAGATTGGATTGTCAAGGATTTCATTTTACTTGAATCCAGAAGACTTCAGTCAAGAAATCAAATGATCTATTGCAGTGGGAAAATTGGTTTCACGAAACTGATTTAAACTGTTAAAAAGCAAAGATATTACTTTAAGAACCAAGGTATGCTTGATCCAAGCCAGGGTATTTTTATTGTCTCATATACATGTGAAAGCTGGCCAGTGAATAATTATTCCCAGAGAAAAACAGATGCATTTGAATTATGGTGTTGCTGAAGAATATTGAAAGTACCAACCATGGATTCCAGAACAAACAAATCTGTCTTGGAGGAAGTATGCCAGAATGTTCCTTAGAAGCAAGGATAATATCCTTCAGCTCGAGGCTCCATCTCACATGCTTTGGACATGTTGAGACCAGTCCCTCAGAAGTCATCATGCATGGTAGAGGAGTACTGAAAAAGAAGCCCCTCAATGGGATGTATTGACACAATGACTGTAACAATGGGCTCTGTGGTAGCTACATAATTTGTTGTTAATCTGAGAGTATTATGAGTGAAGGGGTGGGGCTTAACCTGCCAATTGGGTTGCAGCTTGATGACTGCATTTGGGAGCTCTAAGGAGATAAATAGCTCCCTATAGGTGGAACTCACGCTAACTCCCTGCGGGACATTACTGATGAAAAGCATGATGGAGCTACGCTGATGCAGCCAGAGCCCTGGAGCTGAAGAAGCCATGTGGAAACCCTTGCCAGCACTGAGATGCTTATAATGCCAATGGATCCACAAGACTTTCCACCCACTGGCCTGTGATCTTCCTGCATTTGGTGTCATTGCATGTGCTTCATGAGTCTGATGAGGACTTTATAGATTGGTATCGGACATATGGGCTAATATAGGACTTATGGACTTGATCTGGACTGGGCTGGGATGTTTTCTCAACATTCAAT
Organism: Echinops telfairi; assembly: GCF_000313985.2. Classification (NCBI taxonomy): domain Eukaryota; kingdom Metazoa; phylum Chordata; class Mammalia; order Afrosoricida; family Tenrecidae; genus Echinops; species Echinops telfairi. The sequence continues at coordinate 46,677 of NW_022108124.1, read as the reverse complement.
TGCTCTTTTATATAAAGCTCTTTCTTATACACATGAGTCTCCCTGGATTTGTTTCTCTAGTCTACCCGGACTAACACAGCAACGATTGAGAGGATGGTTCAGGATCAGGCAGTGTCTCTCCTGTTCTTCAGAGGGCTGCTCTGCGTCTGAGCTGACTGCACAGCATCTAACAACAACAATCGTTAGGGGAGGAGATTGCCGGGTCTTTTCTTCCAAGCAGCCACTGGGGTGGGTGTTTAAACTGTCAGCCTTTCAATTAGTAGCCGAGCATTGTGCCACCAAAGCTCCGTGTATTCTCTCCTTCAAATAGATCGCAATCTTACTTCAAAGCAAGGAAACAGGAACCCTGGCCCTTGCAGCCCAAGATGATAGATAGTCTACAGAGCGTTTTTAGAGACCTCTTACAAAACTCGCGCCCCCAAAAGAGAAGAGCTGTTGTACATAGAGACCAGGCACTTCCTTCATCCGTGTCCATTCTCAACACGTTCTCTGAATCACACCTGCAACAAAACTCACTTCGGGAGATGCTGAAAGCAGCGCTGACGTTGACAACAAAAATGAACTCACATTGACCACTAGTTTCTGATGTCTTTAAAGCACTGAGACTCCAAACTCATTGTCATCTAGTCCAACTTACAGCAGCTTTATAGGACAGGATTGAAATACCCCTGTGGGTTTCCAAGCCTGTAACTCTTTATGGGAATAAAAATCCTCATCTTTCTCCTGTGGAGCAGCTGGTAGCTTCGAACTGCCGATCTTGCAGTTAGCAGCCCAACCCCAGGGCTCACTGAAGCATCGATACAGGGCTTCCTGTAACAGAAACATCACAAGTGGGTGACTTGAACACGAAGACATCTGACTCCCTCACAGGTCCAGAGGGTGGAGGTCTCAATCCAGGGCACCAGCTCTAGAAGGCTCTGTCTCTGCTGGTTCTGATGGATGATCCTTGTCTCCTTTCAGCGTACACTGGCCCTGCATTCCTCGGCAATCTCCCCGTGGCTGGATATCCATCTCCCCCTGGATCGATGAGGTTCCAGTGCAGACGCTCCAGGTCCAAAAGATGGGCTCTACACCAGCTCTTCTTTCTTGATGAACTCAAGTCCCCTCTCCTTTCTTGTTTCTTTTATCACTATGCCCTGTCAGCTTGTCTGCCGCGCTGTTGTGGTTTGTGTGTTGCTATGATACTGGAAACCATGCCACTGGTATGTCAAATACCAGTAGGGTTATCCTTGGTGGAGAGGTTTCAGCTGAGCTTCTAGACTAAAGCAGTCTAGGAAGATAAAAAGGTGATGTAAGCCACACCCCAGGGAAATTCCCCTTAAATCAGATTAGGGTTAAACCGGTCCTACGCTGAGCCTGCCTCATTAGCATATACACCATAACTGGTGGTGTAGTGATTACTTGCTGGGCTACAATCCACAAGGTCATCAGTTCAGAAGCACCAGCCTCTCTGTGGGAGAATGGCAAGGCTTTCTACGCCTGTAAGGAGTCACAGTCTCAAAACCTCACAAGGCCAGTTTTACCTTGTCCTATAGGGTCACTATAAGTCAGAATCAACTCAGTACTATCCAAAGCAACCTACAGATTGAACTGTATGATAATAAAACTTTTAAAAAATAACAAAAAGTAAGATTCAATGGAATTCTTGTCAAAATTCCAACAACATTCTTTGCAGAAATGGAAAAACCAGTTCTCAAATTCATATTCATTACAAGAGGCCCTTAAAAACCCAAGTAATATTGAAAAGAAAAAGACTCATACTGTCTGATTTTAAAATGTGCTATAAAAATACAGTAATTAAAACAGTGTGATACTAGCATAAGAGTAGACATAAAGACCAAGGAACAGAATTTAAAATCCAGAGATAAACCTATACATATGTGGTCAATTGGGTTTGTTTTGGGGTCTTTTTTTTTAAGGGTACCATTCCATGTGAAAACAATTATTTTCTTCAAAAAATGGTGCAGCAGCAACTGGATCTCCAACTGCAAAGGAATGAAGTTGGAGCCATAGCTTGCCTCAAAAAGTTAATGGAAAATGGAAATAAAGTATAGTTGAATCTTTCCAGGAACTTTTAAAAAGCCCCCTATATGAAACTTAACTCAAAACAGATCAAACATCTAAATATAGGCACTAAAATCATAAAAATCCCGGTGAAGTCACGCCTCGGCCACTGGCAGCCGACGAGGGGGAGAGGAACAGTCAAGGGAGGGATTTGGAGCCCTACTACCTTTGGGTTGCTTTGACAGCATGTGAACATCTTCTTGCCAAGAGTCCAGGTCACCACTGTGAAGAGGGCCTTAGGGAGAATATCCAGAGGGAACCCCTGCCAGACACATCTGGAATTATACTCCTCGAAGGCAGGCAGCCTCTGTGTCCAACAGGCATAGACAGGGAGCTTTCCGGGCAGGAGAGTCCTGGAAGCAGACAGGCCCAGGGACCTCCCCAGAGGCAAAATGGGGCCGGATGTGAACTCTCTACAGTGAACACAATTTTCACCGTATGAAGAAATGTTAAGTAAAGCAATTCTTGAACTTCTACCTATTCAAATTCAGTTGCCTTCTTGTGAAGTGCCAGCAGTCACGCCCCTTGACTGGAGCGATCAGGAGCTTCCTGGCCCAGAAGTGAATTTTTCTTGGTACTTCGGGCAATGACAGAGCTGCAGGACAGAGTTCCCTGTGGAATGCTCTTGAGCAGGGAAAAGTTATGCCTCTGGAAGCCATGTGAGGCCAGCAGTGCTAAGAATCCTCCCTTGCTGCCCACTTTTTCAGAACCTCAGCCTGGACTTGGATGCTTTTCCTGAAGATCTCTCCGTCCTCATCTCCAAAGCCACCCACCCTGGGGCAGCCTGGCATTGGGGGGGG
>NW_022108124.1:7907-43713 GCF_000313985.2 Echinops telfairi | reverse complement strand
GGGGGGGGCGGGGGGGGATGCCTCCTGTGGCCCTTTTCTACCCCCACGCTACTCCCAGCCTGTCTCTTCAGACGGTCAAATGAAGTGAAGGGAGTTTGTTATACTTCGGGGACTGACTTCCTTTCCCAGGCTGGTGCTGCAGGAGAGGACCATTTGGAGGCTGGGTTTGGTTTTCGGAGAGGAGGGCACTGGCCGCGCCTGCATTCTCCACTGTGTTCTTGGTGCTGCCTTTTGATGGCCCGGTTGTCAATTTGTTGGGCATCTCCCTGACTTCCTCTTTATCCCACCTCCTGGTTTTCACTACAGGCCCAGCCATCTGGGAAGTCTTCTTTGGTATCAGAAAGCGCAACAAGAAAACCGCGCTCAAAACGTGTGGGCCCCTTGAGGATGGAGAGAGGCACTAAGAACCACCAACTCCTACACCCATGGACTCGTGGACTCGTGGCAAAAGATCCTACTTCACTAGAAGAAGAGATCAAAGAAATCCGCAATGTGGACTCCCTCTTAGGCTCTGGAAAGCACTCCAGAGTTTGAGCTTGCCGACATTTCCCACTTTTGCAGGAAAGACGAAGAGTCCGTGATGGATGATGGGGTGACGAAGCGGTGATGAAGGGATTCCCAGCAGAGGAGCTGGAGTCCTGGAACATTCTGGGCAGAACCAATGATCACTGAGGCGGCTCACTGTCTTATGGGGGCCAGAAGTGCTGATCCGATATTGCTTCCTGCTGCCACTCAGGATAGCTCTGGATTTCACAGGGATTAGCTTCCTGGTGGTGGGTACAACCGTGGTGGGATACTTGCCACGGGGAAGCTTTAAGGAGTTCTTGAGTAAATATGTCTACCTGATGTGTTACCGGATCAGCTTGCGAGTGCCGACCATCATGACAGGACAGACAGACCTAGGAATGGTGGCCTCTGCGTGGTTAATCCTGCTTCTCCTGTTCAGGTGATCCTTGTGGCCAGTAATGGCTACTGTGCCATGGTGGGTCAAGTGCAAGGAGAGAGCTTAGAGGAAGGCCTGGCCTCCGGGCTGGTTTGGGCGCTCTGAGGTTAAAGATCGCCACCTGGTGGCTAAGAGGCCGACCGAGCAGGTGCAGGAGAAAAGCAAGCTGCCTGTCCTCGTTTCCCACAAGGAACCTAATTAAATCGTACATCGGCGAGGATGTTCAAAACGGGAAGTTTTGAAATCAGAGCCATCATTTACTTGTTGCTGTCAAGTCTGACCCTCATTTCGGCGATGCCTGCCGGAAGAGCAGCAAGAATGGGATGGCGATGTACCTGCTGAGAAGGAGGACCTGCAATGTTGGGCCCAGGGAGGCAGATGAAGATGCTGTCCACTTGGCTAACAGGATGTCATCCGCCATTGCCAGGCAAGGAGGACTCGCGACCCTGCTGTGGGACGTGGTCTGGAGAGGGAGAAGGTGAAGGACCCTCTCAAAGAGGAACAGCAGAAGCAGCAAGCTGGGAGCCAGGAGGGTGCTCTGGTCCTCGCCTTGTCCTGGCTGGAGTCACCGTTCTCCGACCCTGACACGTGAGCCAGCTTGAGTCGTTGCTGCCAGCGGTGGTGCCAATCCAGGCTGCATCCTTTCCGTTCTCTGGGACCATCGGGCTGCTCTGGACCCTTGGACTGCAGCTTCTTCAGAGCGGTGCCGAGTCCTGGGGTCTGGGTAAAGCAGGCGGCCCTGGGGGGCCTGAAGTGAATGCTGCTGGGTGTGGCTGCCCAGGAAGAGATGCCTTGTTGTTTCTTTTACAATAAGTCTGTTGAAGGAATGCCATTAAAGCCGACTCTCCACTGTGCGTGTTGTGCAGGGCCCTGTATTTTGGCAGCATCAGCCACATTCCTGCAGGAAATGTCAGCGGGTCACAGAGGCCCACATCCCAGGGTCCTTTGCTGGGGAACAACCTGCCCACTTGTGGGGAGAGGCCATGTTGAGGCCCCTTGGCTTGCTCCTGCCTGCGCCTTGCTCCCCAGCCTGGGAGCCCCACAGACAGACAAGAAAGAGAACTGGTCTGCAGGGACTTTCAGCCAAAGGAAGTTCAAATTCCTTACGCTCCTACCCCTGCCAACCAACCCAGGGCGGGCGGGAAGAGGCCAGTCAGCCACTGACTAGTCTGTGGTGAGAGACAGGAGTCACTCTGCCTTCAGGCTCCAGTGCTGGCTCTGACCGCTCCGTGTGTGTTCAGGCGTGCCTCGGTTTCCCCGTCTGTAGCATGACCCCAGTGGGGAGGGGTTGTGGTGGGGATCACAGTGTGAGACAAGCAATGCTCAGCGTGATACAAACAGGCCCGTGAAGCATGGTGGGACGAGGTCAGCTCAGATGTTCTTGAAGGGTGAATGGAAAAAAAATCACAATGAAATATAGAAGTGATATTTCAGAACTTAGTTTTTGACAGTAAATCCTAAGATCTGGCACTAAAAGCATGAGCAACAGGACAAACTCGGTTTGGAATGGACAAAATGGAATGGACTTTATGAAAATTGAGAACTTTCAGGCATTCAATGAGCTCCTCAATAAAATGATGACAGGACAAGAAACAAGTTTAGGAGCCGTAGATCTGATATGGGTTTATTATCCAGAAGACATAAATGACTCCTGTCACTCAGTAACAATAAGACAACACGATTTAAAAATGGGCGAAGGACCCAGGGAGCCATGACTCCAAAGAAGACACAGGGATGGCCAACAGCACATGAAGCTATGCTCCACGGCCTGTCGTTCAGGAAATGTAAACCAGCACCACAGTGCACACCACTTCCATCCCATTAGGGTAGCTCAAAAAACGGCCAGACTCACTGCCCACTCACAGAAACCCTACAGAACAGGGTACAGCTGCCCTGTGAGTTTATGAGACTGTAACTGTTTACCGGAGTAGAAAGCCCCATCTTTCTCCCGAGGAACGGCTTATGGTTTCAAACTGCTGACCTCGCAGTTAGCACCCCAGCTCGTAACCACTATGCCACCAGGGCTCATCAGTAAAAGGTAACATAACAAGTGTTTGTGAGGATTTGGAGAAATTGGAACACTTGCTCCCTGTTGTTGGGGATGGAAAATGGAGAAATGACTGTGAAAAACAGGCTCATCTTCAACATGTCTTACATAAAACAACCACGTGACTTAGCAATTCCACGCCTGGATAAAAACCAAACCAAAACTACTACCACCGGACGACTCACACTGCTAGCAGTCCTTTATAGTTTCTGTGACTGTAAATCTTTAAGGGAACACGCAACTCCATCTCTCTCCCACAGAGTGGCGGGTGGGTTTGAACCGCCAACTTGTGGTTGGCAGTCCACGACATAGCCCACAGCATCATTGGAACCAGGAGTTCAAACAGATCTTGTATACCAATGTTCACTGCAGCATTATTTATAAAACCTTAACGTTGACAAAATCCAAATGTCCACTCTGATGAATGGGATGAACAAAATGTGGTACATACATACAATGGCATACTATTCAGCCATAAAAAGAAATGGAGTTCTAATAGATCAACTCTGAAAAAGTATTCCAAGTGAAGTCAGGCTCAAAAGAATAAATACTGCATTATCCCATACGTGGCACATGCATTGGGCTGCGATCTACAAGATCGCAGTTCAAAACCACCAGCTGGTCTCTGGGAGAAAGACGGGGCTTCTATCACAGCGGCAGTTCTACCCTATCCTAGAGAGTCGCATTAACTCAACAGCAGTAAATTTGGTTTGGTTTCGGAGCCCACATGCATGGAATACCTAGAGCCAATGATGCACTGAGATAACAGCTTCTTGGTGATTGCCAATGATGCACTGAGATAACAGCTTCTTGGTGATTGCCAAGGGGAGGGGAAGAGGAAAACGGCAGCTATCGTCTCAGGAATTCTGTTTAATGTGGTTCGAAAAACTCTGGGAAATAGTGGTGATGAGTGCACATGGTGAATGAGGCAGCACGTTATCTGTGACGTATATGCGATCAGAATTAAAAAATAAAACTTTAAATGAAAAGAAAAAGTTAACAGAGAGGAGAAAAAGAGAATCTTCTCAGTCCAGACCATCCCTAGCCATTTATAAGCCTCTGTGCCTGCTACCTGAAGCTGACTCCTGATGTTGCTCTCTGAGAGAGACACTTCCCTCCTGCCATCAGAGGGCGGGACACCCTGCCAATAACTCCAGTTACTGCTTGAGTGTTGCAGCTGGTAAGAAAGCATAGGTGCACAAAGCCCCTAGCTCCCTGACATCGCTGTTCTGAAGGATCTGCAAAGCTGAGATTTAAAGGATTCAAAGTCAGGTCTGAAGGGAGAGGGGCCAAATAACACCCCCACCTCCAAATAATTTAAAATAAAAACATTAAATTTTAAAAAGGGCTGTCTGAGTCAGAGCAGGAAGGCAGCCCCAATTCTGGCAGACCCAGTGGTATTAGTGCTTCACCTAGAGAATGGGGTGGACAGAAAAGCTGGAAGCAACCTACAGCTCACAATCCATGGCACAAATCTCCACTCTTACTTATAGTTTGCCTCTCGATTACTGGACCCACCATCGGGAACCAGGCACTACAAAGTGGCTCAGGCAGACTAATGTGTTGATTAGTTAGACAGGGACAGAAAAAGCAGATGTTCTCTTCCTTCTGCGATAAGACCAGACTCACCTGCTGAGCCAAAGAAAATGCCTGTGGGTCATCAGGGGCTCAGAGAGACCAGGGATGACCCCAGACAAAAGGTGCCCATGGGCCCATTCTGTGTTTCATTTCTCTTCCTTATCGACCAGGTCGATCAGACCAGGTCTGACCTTCTGACCAGGTCAGAAATAACCCATTTTCCCTTTTTTTACTGGGTCATGTTATCAATGCCCTATCTGCTATATTACGATATATATTATTATGGAAATCCTGTGACCAATGTTCTCAGTGAATATTATGGTAAATTTTCCCTGACAACCAACTCCCATTGTCTGTGTATATAGCGTTTAATCATGAAAGAATTGATTCTGTACAAGTGAATAATTCAGATATTGCTAGATGGAGCTAGCCTACATTTGGCCCAACATCCCTGTCTCAACAGTGCTTTTGAAAAGACTACCACATCTTCCCGACACGATCACTGAAGACAATGGGTGCATAAGCAAATGTGGTGAAGAGAGCGGATGGTGGCTAGATATCAAAAGATATAGCATCTGGGGTCTTAAAGGCTTGAAGTCAAACACGTAGCCATCTAGCAGGGAAGCAAATAAGCAAGCCCACATGGAAGAAGCATGCCAGCCTATGTGATCATGAGGTGCTGATGGGATCAGGTATCAGGCATCAGAAGATCAAAAACAAACAACTATATTGATGCGAAGGGGGGGGGGAGTGGAGACCCAAAGCCCATCTGTAGATAAGTGGATATCCCCCACAGAAGTGGTATAAGGGAGGGATGATTCAACCAAGGTGCAGTACAGCACCGACAAATCGCACATCACCCCCCTAGTTCCTGAATACTTTTACGCACCCCCCACTACCATGACCCAATTCTAACTTACAAATCTGGCCAGAACGGAGAACACACATTGGTACAGATAAGAGCTCTTGACATATAGAATTCAGGAAAGATAAACCCTCAGGAACAGTAATGGAAGTAGCAATATCATGAGGGTCAGGGGATGGGTAGGGAGGGAAGGGTGAGAAAGGGGGAACCCATCACAATCACAAGACTGGATAGACAGCACCTTCCCCAAAGGGGACGAATAACAGAAATGTGGGTGAAGGGAGACAACAGATAGTGTAAGATGTGAAATAATAATAACAATATATAATTGATCAAGGATTCACGAGGGTAGGGGAGGAAGTAAAAAAAAGAGGCGCTTATACCAAGGGCCCAAGTAGAAAATGGTTTGGAAATGATGATGGCAACATATGTACAAATATGCTTGATACAATTGATATATGAAATGTTATAAGAGCTGTAAAAGCCCCCAAATAAAATGATTTTTAAAAAAGGAGTACCAGGGCTAATCAATGACAATATTAACAAAAGATCATTATGTCTCAGGGAGATGATCGATAAGATTCTTTACCATAAATTAACAAGGAGGCCTCTAAAGGGAGCCAAAGATTTAAAAAACAAACAAACATAGATCCAGGAATGGGTTTGGGGTTTGCACTAAGTCCATTTTAAGAACAATTAGTTCTTTCTTATATCACTGCTTTGCTCGATACTTGCCTTCAGGAAGGGGCCCCAGAAGATATAGATGCTAGAGCAAAATGTGGTGAAGAAAGTCAGCAGTGCCTGACTGTCAGATAAAATAGCATCTGGGGTCTTTAAGGCTTGTTTCCAAACAAGCAGCCATCTAAGTGAGATGTCAAGTCAGTCCACATGGAAGAAGCACACTATCATCAGTGACCAAAGGATTTTAAATTATATCATCTGAATTCGAATGAGGGAATAACAGAGCTTAAACTGTGAGATTGTGGTTTGCAGAAGGCTATGGATGGACATTGGGTGCCCAACATACGTTTCTGGGCTCCCCATAGGAGATAAGCCTCCGGTGATTTCCCTCGACCCATAATTGAGAGATGGGGAGAGATGGTTACCAAACAGGGTGCATTGGAGAGATGACTATAGCAGATCAAAATGATAAACCTGACTTGAACCATTAAGATGCTGTCAGTTGATCCCCTCTCTGATGTACATTGGGCCTGATCTGGTTTTCAACATTTTCTGGGGGGTTTTGTTTTGTTTTTTGCTTGTTCATATTAGTGTTTCTCTATGATGTATTTTGACATTGGGGGTGAACCTCTTGAATTTTTTGTTAAATATTTGTTCTGTTTTTCAGTATATGAAACCCAGGATTGATCGACCTATAGAGACAGCAAATAGAATAAAGGGGTTCTGGGGGGCCCAGTGGGTGGGCATGGTAAAAGGCAGCCGATGTCAAGGAGTTCAAGAAGGAAGGGAATGTTTTGAAACTGATTGTGGTAGCAATTGTTCAATACCGCTTGATGTGATTGAACTATGGAACAATATGATTACCGTATTAGCTCCCAATAAAATAGATTGTGAGATCAAATAAAATGTAAAAAAAGAAGAAGTCATGGAACAAAAAATAAAACTCACTGAAAAAGTCCAGCTCTCTAGAGTCAAGCAATGCCACTCAAGCAGCAGTACTACCTCACATCAAATCCATCACTGTCGAGCAGATTTCACTCACATTGATCTTACAGAGTAGAACTGTCCACAGGGTTTCCAACACTGTAAGTCTTTACAGAAGCTGACTACCACATCTTTCTCCGGTACAGCGGCAAGCGAGTTTGAACCGCCAACCTTATGGTTAGCATGGGAACACTTAACCAGTGAACTACCAGGGCTCCTCAAAGAATGTCTTACTCCATCCAAAACAGAATTGGATTCTGGTACCCAATGCTGAAGGGGTGTTAGATCATGATCACTTCTGCACAGCACAGGGGAATAATGCTAGTAGCATCCTCTTAGAAAGAAGAGTCACAATATTTTATCCGGTGATTATTGAGCCCTTAGATGGCAGATTCTGTGGCACACTTTACATAGATTCCAATTTCATCCTCAAAAGTTTCGGAGGACAGTGATGAACTCGATGGAAGCAGCTGTTTCAAAGTTTCAGCCTGGCTCACTCTGAAATTCCTAAATCATTGCAAAACAGAACATCAATAGATAGTTTTTAAAATATTTCTTTTACCCACTCACCCTCTGTTTGAAACGTACCCCAAGAAGATAATTTACTGACAACTTTATATATCACAAGTTGACTGTGATATTATTTATAAAAGCGTAACAAAATGAAGCAATCATTTGTAGACATGTTCATAGGAAAGCTCGAACGTGTAATGTCAGGGACACAAAGATCATACGTGTGGTTCAACTGTGGCAGGAGGGAGTGCGCGGGCGGGGAGCTAAGAGGTGTGTCTGTGCCACAGGCAGGAGGCAGGCTTATGGAAAGGGAGTACAGGAAGTGGAAACTGAAGGTAACCACACTTTGCCTACTGCAAAGCATGCTTTATTGTTTAATAAATAAATTGTCATCGCCTTTATTGTTTAATGCTAATGGCATTTTATTGAAGTATGATTTACACACCATATAATACAAAGATCTTAAGTGTACAGCTCAATGAGTGTTGACATATTCATACACTGATGTAACCAACCATTAAGCCGATCAAGCCATTGGACATTTTCATTATCCCCAAAAGATTCTTCTAAAGCTCTGCCCCAGGCCCTGCATTTCTGAAAACCCACATATCACACACCCTTGCCCAAATAAATGTCATAAAGAATACATAGGTACTTCTGTCCCTCATGACCCAAAGAAGACCCCCCGCCCACTAGCAGTAAGGTCCGATTTGATTGCTGAGCTCACGAAAATGCCTGTGGGTTGGGGGCTCAGAGACCAGAGCTCGGTGTTAACAGGACACCGACCAGTAAGCCCTACACATCTACTTTCATAACGCTGTGCAGGTCGCATGAAAACCTTTCACGTGTTTGGTCTATGTCTTCAAACCAAATGGAGACGGCATCCACACGTAGCAAGGGCTCCTGGTGAGTTGTGCCACTGCTGACATCTGGCGCTGCCGAAAGGGCCCTGGAGGGCAGGGAGGACTTGAACAAGGGAAGTGCTTTGGTAAAAGAAAAGACAAATTCATTAACTTGTCAGATCTTTCTTCTTGCAATGCAAAAATGCTGCAGACCTTTACATAGCAAGGGGTCATTTCCAATAGTGCCGGACATTGAGGGTCTTTTCTTTCTCTTCAAAGACCCTATTTCCAAGCAAGGTGGAATCCGCAGGCACTGGAAGTTAAAGCACTGACATAGCTTTGAGTGGTGGCGAGAGAGGGGTGTATGTGGGGGTGGGGGTAGGCTGGGTGCACAAATGACCTCTAGGTATGGCCATGTGACTAGGGAATGGCAGCAGGAGGTGAGCTAACATTACACATTATTTCCCAGCTAAGGTTTTTAAGAAACAGGTGTGGCTTTGCCGGGGTCTCCTTTCCCTCCCGTGGGCTGCAAGAGGACTCTGGTCCTGGGGGGTGGCAGGCCCACGAGAAAGAAGCAGCCAGGGTCCCTGAAACACTCTGATGGGAAATGTATAAACCCACTGAAATTTGGGCATTTAGGAATTTAACACTCTAACAACCACGCTAGTTTTATAATATTTTAGATACATGTTTCGCCTTTTGAAAAACAACAACAGGCACCATTGGTGGAAAATCCATCAACTGTTGGCAGCCCCCGGCCCCCAACAGTTCATCAAATGTCTTATTTCACATTTATTTCTATCATTCCTTTCTCCCAATCCTCAGGGAATCCACATAGATCCCTTGCCAGGAGGTTTCTACTGCCACCATGTGAGTCATGGGCATGTCTGTCCCACACATGGATCTAAGAATGGGGCCAGAGGCTGAGAATTGGACTATGAGGGGAGACAGCAACCGTGTCACACAGGTCATCTAAACACTCTAACAACTTGCATTAAATACTCAACCTTTCATGTTGACTCAATAGAGAGTCTCAATTGTAGAGAGACTCAAATAACTGTTAGCCCAAAGCCTGTCAGCAAATATTTCAAAACGTTCTTTAGTGGAAATAAAAAGATGCCAGTCACACATGTAATGCTACGAGCTCAGGATGCGGACATTATTTTTCTTCCTTCTCCTTACTCTCTCACTCCACTCTCGGTGAAACTGTGCCATCATCATGCTGATGTCACTGTAGTGACGTGAGGGCAGGTATTCATACCTGAACCCATGCCCAGTGCCAGTCTGTGAGCTGAAGCAGACGAGCAAGCACATGTTCTAAACCCTGAAAGGAAACCCTGATTAGCAAATGGTCTTTGTCGAAGTAACCAACCAGCATCTAGCTGATCTCGACTTGGAGCAAATCACCCACGGGATTCAGACAGACGGTAGACTCGAGAAGCATGTAGTAGAGAATCAAGTCAACAGCGAATCGTATCTCAGCCATAAAACGTGTGACAGCAATGATGAATTTAGTTTTAAAGTGAACGTCTCATGCACATCCTCTGCTCGAATCAGTACATTCTCTGTATAAGTAAAGAGTAATGAAACAAACGTATTCGCTTTAGACCCTCTCTGTCCTAACCTGTGACCTAAAGGGAATGACTGATTATCAACATTTTGAAGGCATCTTCATCAATCCATCCATAAAACAACCCCCGTAGGAACAACACTGCCTTCATTCCTTAGAGCATTTGTCATATATGGCTATCAAATACGGGTACACAAAAGCCTTACTTAGGAGCCATGGTGGCATAGTGAGTTGTATGTTGGGCTTTGCTAACCGGAAGGTCAACAGCTCGAAACCACCAGTCGCTCCTTGGGAGAAAGATGAGATTTTCTACTCCCAGAAAGATTGAGTTTTGGAAACTCACAGAGGCAGTTCTACCCTGCCCTATAGGGTCGCTATGAGTCAGAATCAACTCAATGGCAGTGAATTTTGAGGGTTTTTTTAAGGCTTCATTACAAATGATGCTCCCTCTCACCAAGCCCCCACTCAAGGGAAATGCTTTTCTTTTTTCTACTCTTAGCCTCCCTGCCCCATACCAAGTCCACTAACAGCTCATGCATCTAACATGAGGTCTTTCAGATTTCACACTTTTTTCTTTAAGAACATCAATTTTTAAATCTGGAATAGCATTTTCATTTTGCAGGAATCATAGATGTAGGTTTTTAAATAAAACCACTAGTAAATAAAAGTTAGCAAAAATAAGAAGAGTGAAGTTTAAATTTCTTCCCCAACATTAACCAGAGATCTCATTCCTATAGACTTATGATGTGTGTATTTATGAGGATAAGGATAAGTGTCAAAAAGTTTGTGGTAAAATGCCATTATCTTTTCATTTCATTTTCCCACCAACTTTTTGAGTCCCCCACCTCCCATGTGTGTCTATGTCTGTGTATGTATGAGCACACCTGACTGTCTGCAGATACATCTCTGTGTGTATGTATACACAGATACGCTTTCAAACTGGGCCCCAACTCACACATCCTATCCTGGTGTCTCTTTAGTTTAATTCACCTCCCTTTATTTCAACTTAATGACCATGGGCAATATTGCTAATAGCTGAATATGCTTCCTTTGAAAAAAGTAAGCCTTTCTAAACTCCTTAACAAGAAAACTTAGGCAGTATCGAAAAGTTAAAAAAAAATCAAATGTAAGATGTCACCGTTGAATCATTATACTGCTCACAATGCAGACAAATGATAAACTGTCCATAAAAGAAGTGCATCTCCAGTACCTTGATGAGCCATGCATTCGAGCCGGATACAACTCCTGAGGAAACGGTAATACGCCCTCATCTCAGCCTCTGTTATCCGGCCCCGGGAATACCGTGAGTACCGAGGCTCTGGCTGCCCACACTTCTGGCACAAAGTGTCCATTGGGATCCAAGAAACACTACCGTGTCTCACTGCATCCACAGGAAGCGAGCTTTTGTGACTGCGTGTGTTCTGCCTCCCGCTAACCCCTGCACTGCACGCCAGCTCGTTTCCTGGCTGAGCGCTCAGAGGATTTCGGCTCCAGCAGATTACCAGGTTTCCTGATTTGGAAACAAAGGGGGGAGCCGGGGGATTAGGGTGTTGGAGTGGAGACACGAATCGTACAGTCGATGACCACACATCCTAAGGCGTGTATCAGGCAACTGGACGTTTAAAATAAAATAAGAGGCATGCACACGTTCTTTGAAAGGATACTCTCAGGGAGATGGAGCCGCCTCTTCCACCCTGCCACGTGGCCAATGAATAAAACCAGAGGCTACCAGCGGCAGCCAATAGAAGCCACTTCCTAAGCAGGTACGACTTGATGCGTCTGAATTGTGGTGCTGGTGAAAGACTATTGTAAGCACCATGGACTGTCAAACGGACAAACAAATCTGTCTTGGAAGAAGTCCTGCCAGAGTGGCCCTTAGAGGCAAGGATGGCGAGACTTCGTCTCACTTACGTTGGACGTGTTGTCAGGAGAGAGCAGTCCCTGCTTGGTACCATAGAGGGACGGTGAAAGAGAGGACGGAAGGTGCTCAACGAGGCGGACTGACGCCCGAGCTGCAACAACAGGAGCAGGCTCAGGAACAATCGCGAGGAGGGCTCAGGACCAAGCGGTGTTCTGTTCTGCGGCTCAGAGGGCGCTGTGTGTCAGCCCAGCACCGGACAACCACTGCCTCAGCGGGCAGCTCTGAGGTGGCGCAGTCAACAGGAGCGGTCCCCATCCAAAAACGGGTCACAAAGTATCATTCGAGTGGACTTCTAAAGACCAAGAACAAGTGTGCTATCACGATTTGTCAAACGAATGTGCTCTCGGCCTGGCATCGTCTGACCAAGACGCCACCGACTGCCCCGTGGGGACCATAGGAGTTCACCTTTCCGAACTCTGGTGCGCGAAAGGATGCGTTACTCCAAGAGAGGCTACTTTTTCTTATGTGCAGTTGACTTTGTTTCCTGTTAAGGCTACCTACTAATGTGTGCGCCCTGATGAGAACTGTTCTATACGGTTTCCGAGACTCTCAGTCTTTGTGGCAGCAGAGAGCCTCATCGTTTTCCGAAGGCGTGGCCAGTGGGCTCAAACAGCCCACCTTCCAGTCAGCCGCTGAGCACTTTAACCACTGCACCACCAGGGCTCCAAGCTTTAGATTAACCAAACTAAACTCACTACCATCAAGTCAAGGCAGACTCATAAAGACCCCCTTTGGGTTTTGGAGACTGTAACTCTTTACGGGAGTAGAGAGCTCAGTCTTTCTCCCTCGGAGCTGTCAGTGGTTTCAAACTGCCAACCATGCAGATCACAGCCCAATGTGTAGCCACCACACCACCAGGGCTCCTATAAACTTTCTATACAAACCTCTAATATGTATTTGTATCATTCAAGTTAAAATTTCCACATAAGGCCTGCAGTTTGGCTAATGAGAAACCAGAACTTTTTTTCATTTAAAAAAATTGCCTCGTCTTTGCAAAGGGGCATAATTTACATATAAGAAAATACAAAATGATCTGAACCATTCATTCCAATGACTTCTGAAAACTAGGCACATCCACATAACCCATTGCTGCTGGTGTGGTTGTGGGCTGCTGTCAAGGCTCTGACTCCTGGCAACCTTACGTAAGTGGAAGCTGCGGGTTCAAACCCACCAGCCACTTTGCAGAGAAGATGTGGCAACCTGTCTGTAAAGGTCACAGCCCTGGAAGCCCTAGAGGGCACTTGTCCTCTGCCCTGTAGGGTCATTCTGAATTTGAGTCAACTCACCGGCAATGGGTTAACAGGTTGACGCAGGCTAAACACACAGTCTGAAAGTCCCATTGACAGAGGAGTTACTTCTGACTCAACAGGGCAGAGTAGAAACCTGCCAGGTTTCCAAGGCTGCAATCCTAGGGAAGCAGTCTGAACTGATGCCTCTTCCCCCCACGGAGCAGCTGGTGGATTTGAACCACCAACATTCAGGTTGGCCTTTGAGTGTTCTGCCACCATGGCTCCTTAGTCTTCCAATACAGGGCAGCAAACAAATCTGTTTCCCAAAACCAGTTGATAAGGTACTGCCAAATTTCCCTCCCAAATAGATGTGCCAGTTTTCATTCCCAATAGCAAGACATTTCTAGAGGCTCTTTTTTCACTGATAGGAGCCCTGCTAGTGCTATGAGTTAGGCATTGGGCTGCTGACTGCAAGGTCAGTGGTTCCAAACCACCAGGTGCTCCTCAGGAGAAAGATGAGGCCGTCTGCCTCCATGAAGACTGACAGTCTCAGAAATGCTACTTAGGGTCGCTATGAGTCAGAGTTGACTTGATGGCAGTGGGTTTCTTTTGTACTAAACATGAACTTCCTTTACCCTTTCCCACAGATACAAGCAGGCAGGAAGGCTTGGCTTGCGTCACAGCGTCTTTGAACACAGAAATTAACTTTGCTAACCACGTAAAAAGTAGTCGTGTGTGTGCAATGGCACACCCCCAGCAGTGACCACAAGCATGTCTCTTCACAGTTTACAGAACTCTAAGGAGAGACAAGAAGGAGTCCCGGTGGTGGCAGGGGTTACGCACTGGGCTGCTAACTGAAAGGTCAGCAGTTTGAAACCACCAGCTGCTCCCTGGGAGAAAGATGAGGCTGTGTGCTCTCATAAAGATGTACAGCCTCAGAAACCCATGGGACAGTTCAACTCTCCTGTAAGGTGGCTATGAGTCAGCATCAACATGGCCGTGGGTGTGTCTGAGGGAGAGGCAGATGGTGACATCTTGGAGCCCTGCTTTATTCGATTGGTCTCTCTCTAATATATGAGCCACCTGAACAGCTCCAATACATCCCATCTTGCAAGCACTGACCTTCACGGCTTGGCCCAAATCAAATCCCCAATGCAGTTGTTGTGAGGTGTTGTGTTAGACAGGGTTCTCTAGAGAGATAAAATCAAATTCTTGATAATATAATATATTTATTTATAAAGGTAATTAATATATAACAAGAAACAAAATGTTAAATCATAAAGATAATTAGATATATAATGAGAAATGAACTGTTAAATCATATACAGATAAATATACAATACAAGAAATAAATAAATATACAATACAAGAAATAAACAGTTAAATTAGAAGCACTATAAGTGGCTTAGTGCAACTCACGTCCGTGAGAGAAAGTTGAGAGACTAGCAGTCCTTCAAGTCTCTATCTGATGCCAGATCATCCTCTATTTGTAGAGAGAGCTAGGCTATGTCAGCACAGCAGCCAATCACAAGGCAGGTCACCAACCGCCAGTCCCCAGCTCCAGAGAAGTCTTAAAGGGACCTCAACTTACAGCGACACAGTCCACAGGCTAGGCGTCCCACAGGCTGTGTAGCCGTTAAATTAAAGCACAGAACAAGCAAGGCAGCCGCACACTGGTCCGATGATCACAGAGCGAGAGACAAGAAAGGCAAGGCTCACCAAGCCATCCATCTCTCCACCCCTCAGTCAATCCCACCTGCGTTTATCAGCCAGGCTGGCACAATAAACTGTATCAGGTGTTGTCGAGTCAGCCCCATCCACCAGGACCCCATGTGTTACTCAGTGGAACCATAGGCCCTCCTCAGCCTACCTCATAGCACCAGCTGAGGTCCACCCAGTAAGAAAAAAGAACCCCTAAAATGTCTTGTTATGGGGAATGAAAACTGATATATGCATTTGGGAGGGAAATTTGGCAATAAGTTATCAAGTGCTTCTGGAAAACAGATTTGTTTGGCAGCAGACCACTAGGCCTATCTTCCAGGAAGCCACTGGATAGATTCAAACAACCAACCTTTAGGTTCACAGTCTAGGACACAACCACTTTCACCACACAGGGTCCTGAATAACCTAGAGAAGAGTGTGTTTCCTTTGTGGTGAGGCACAGACTGGGTAGCCCTTCATAGGAAAGAGCCGGGAGCTTCTGTAGTGACGGCAATGAGAGAGAAATGCTTCCCTCTCCCATGGTAGTGATCTAAATAAACATACAAAGCAGCTTACCACTTCTAGATTCAGTCCTTTTAACAACAACAACAACAACAAAAATTGTGCATCTAAGGAAACCCACAGAGAAGAAGACAAAGATGACTGGGACCTACTAAAAATAAGATACATGTGTGTATCAAAAGGCTTCATCAAAAGAGTAAAAAGAGAGACCATGGAGTAAGAAAAAATAAATTGGTGACAACACAAGGGATAAATGAATAATCACTAAAATCTATAGAAAACTGCAACACCTTAATAAGAAAAAGAGCAATAACCCAATTAAAAATTGGGCAAAGGACATGAACAGACAGTTAACCAAAGACGGCATCCTACTGGCCCACAAACACAAAGAAAAGCTCCAGGGTTGGCAAATCAAAGTCACAATGAGACACCACTTTACAGCCACCATGACTGCCAAATTTAAAAAGCCAGAACCTAACATATGCTAGAGAGGGTGCAGAGAGATTGGACCCTCAGACACTGCTGGTGGGGCTGTCTCTATGTGCAACCACTGTGGAAAGTGATATGGTACTACCTTAAACAACTGGAAATAGAACTCCATAGAGCCAGCCATCCCCCTGTGGGGTACACATCCTAAAGAGGGAAGAGCCGTACACAGATAGACATGGGCACACCCACAGTCACTCTTCACAACAGCAAGAAGATGGAAATGCCCATCAGAAGAAGAATGGATGGAGATACTTCGGTACATACACACAATGGAATACTGTGCATGGTGAAAAAAACAAGGGTGAACCCCTGAAGAATTTCATGGATGTTGTGCTTCATGAAATCTGCATAGTGCTTAATGAAATGAGTCAATCACAAAAAGGGGAAATCTTGTATGAGACCAAATTTTTTAATTAATCATTTTATTGTAACTCATACAGATCTTATAACAATCCATATGTCAATTTTATCAAGCACATTTGTCCATATGTTGTCATCATCATTTTCAAAACATTTTCTTGCTATTTGAACCCTTGGTATCAGCTCCTCTGTTATCCCCCTCCCTCCCCAACCCTTCCACCCTCAGGTGTCCTTGATCAATTATATATTATTATGGTTGTTGTTCTCGTATGAGACCAATATTGTAAAAGGAAAAAACCAAGGCAGAGACTTTTATACGCAAGGGAACAGACTTTGGAGGCTACCAAGGTGGAGAGGGTAGGGGAGGAGAGGTAAGATAACAGGCTAGAAGGCCGACAGGTAAACCACAGTGTGTTTATCCTCCGAAGTTGAGGGGTATTTGTGCTCCCTACAGTTCTTGGTGATTATAAAGGACCCTTGGTGGCACACTGGTGTCCAACTACTAATTCAGTGCTTCTCAACCTGTGGGCTGCGACCCCTTTGGGGGTCGAACGACCATTTCACAGGGGTTGCCTAAGACCATCGGAAAACTCGTATTTCTGATGGTCTTAGGAACCGAGACACGGCTCCTCTATCTGTCTCCAGGCGGGTCCGCCCACATGCAGATACGCCCACTAGAGTACCCAGCATGAAGACTGTTACACATGCTACACCATGCTTCAAGACAAAATTTCATTTATTTGTCATTACAAATAAATATTTCACAATATAGAATGTGGTTTTGCGATGAATCACTATGCTTTCATGATCTTCAATTTGTAACCATGAAAATACATCCTGCCTATCAGATATTTACATGCCGACTCATCACAGTAGCAAAATGACAGTGATCAAGTAGCAACGAAAATCATTTGATGGTTGGGGGTCCCCACCACAGGAGGCACTTTATGAAAAGGTCGCAGCATTATGAAGGTTGAGACCACTACGCTAACCCACAAGCTGGTTGACTGTTCAAGCCCACCTCGCAGCTCCATGGGGAAAGCTCTGGTGATCTCTCTGCTGCTTGGAATATTTCAGCCCGGAAAACCTTACGATAATGAAAACTAACCTCACTTTCATCAAGTCCATTGCAACGCACAGGGACTCCCAGGACGAGGCGGAACTCTTCTGATGGTTTCTGAGACTGACTTTGAAGGGAGTCGAGAGCCTCATCTTTCAACCTCGGAGCAGCAGTCGTTTCAAAGTGCTCACCTTACAGTGAGCAGCCCAGAGCACAACCCGGATGCCACCAGGCTGTCCAGAAACCCCCATAGGGCAGCTCCACTCTGTCACTTGAGGCTGTCATGAGTAGAAAACCGATGTGACAGTGAGGATGAATAAAGCTACTGAAAACATTCACATAGAGATTTTTGTACTGAATAAATACCTAAGAGTATGTCTTATTTACCTAATAATGCTGCGACAGAAATACCACAGGATGCCTTTAAAGAACAAGTTCATGTTCTCCCAGTTCAGGAGGCTAGAAGTTTTAACACAGAGTGTGGCTCTAGAAGGAGGTCTTTATCTTATTTCTGCCCCAAGTAGCTGCAATCTTCGGAGTGCCTGGGCGTGTACAGTCATCTACCTCCACTGTCGTCAGACTGGGTCTGTCTGACCTCTGCATGTGCTTGGTTCTGTGTCAGACTGTTCTTTCTATAATTCAGAAGTGAGCGGGATCCAGTCCCACTGTGCCTTGTCCACAATGAGTACTGACATTTTTTTTAGCTACCTTGAATAAGTGTACAGTGGGACTCCATAGTGGTTTTAATTTTCATTTCCCTGGTGATTACTGATGTTGTGGATATTTTTAAGTGTTTATTGCCATTTATGTTTTCTTTGCCTGTTATTATATAGATCACTTGTTTTCATATTATTGAGTTTGAGTTTTTTTATATTCTGAATGTAAATTCCTTGGCAGATGAATGATTTGTAATTTTTTTTTTCCCAGTTCCTGGATCCTCATTTTATTCCCTTACCAATATATTTTACAACTAAAACATTTTATTTTGTTTTTAGAAAAATAATATTATTGGCACATATCTTACCATTTAATTGTTCAATCGTCTTAAGAAGATTTGTGCCATCATCACCACAATTGATGTCAGAGCATTTTCTTATCATCCTCCTTGTTAGCTCCGAATTTCTGCCCATCTTCCCCCGCCATGCCTCTAGGCAATTATTAATCCAGTACCTGTCTTTATAGTCTACCTATCCTGGATTTCATATACAGAAAATCACATAAAACATATACAGGAAGCAAACACTAAAACAACGACGACAAGACAAAACAGAGAAAAACCTCAATCAAAACGAAAGCAGAACATATGAAAAACTGAAACAAGTTTAGAATGCATCAAAAGGGAGATCAAAATGACAAGGTATTACATTGAACCTAACTAAATCTGCCACAATTGCCTTTGCAATACTCTGTCTGATGGCAAGGCTATTGACATCCCTCAACTAAGATCAGAAGGGATTCACCAGAGGCTTAATCCATGTGGGGACCTGCAAACGGATTTTGGAATTCCACTCATAGATAGTCTCTGCAAACTAAGTGCTGACAATTTAAGTTCCGGCAGCATTCCCTCCTTCAGATTTGGATTTTATTCTGACAATACTTGGATCACACAGGTTGGTGTACTTCTTCCATGTGGACATAGTTGATGCCTCACTGAGATGGCTGCTTTTTTGATGACACACCTTTAAGACCCTGCGCACTATTATTTCTTTCTTTTTTTTCTTTTAACAGTTTTTGACATATAATTCACATATCCTCCAATTCAATAGTTTGATCAAATCAAGAAGAGATGTACAATCATCACCACACTCAGTTTTAGGACAATTTCTTAATTCTTTTACTCATTGTTATTAGCTCCCCATTTCCCCCCAGCCTCTCTGCCACACCCCCAAGGAAACTTTAATCCAGTTACTATCTCTGTAAATTTACGTATCTTGGATTTCATATACAAAAAAAAACAACATTAAAAACTGAAAAACGAACAATAACAAAGTAAAACAGATAAAAACATTAATCAAAAAGAAAACAGAAAAGACTAAAAGCAAACACATTTAAAATAGATCATGAGGGAGGTCAAATGACAAGCACCTAAATTTTAACCAAACTGCATCTGCAACAATCCACTCTCCAATGCCTTCTGCATGACGGCAATGGTAGTCACATCCCTGGTTGATAGTCAGAGGGGATTCACCAGTGGTTTGACCCATATGCATTTCCCCTTCACTTTTTTTTTTTAACTCAAACAACTTTAAAATTTTGGGACAAAAGGGAGATCAAATGATAAGATATCCCATTTTTACCTAAGGACGTCTGCCCTAATGGACTTTTCAATGCCCTCTGTCTGACAGCCAGGCTATACACATCCCTTGACTATGGTCAGAGGGAATTCACCAGAGGAGTAATCTGAGTGGACCCTGCAAAGGGATTTTGGGCTTCCACTGTCATCCAGAATCTTCTGCAAACCAGGTGTTCGCAATTTAAGCTCTGATACCATTTTCTCCTTTGACTTTGGATTATACTATTTACAATCCTTGGATCACACAGGGACCCCTGGTGGCATAGTGGTTATGCATTGGACTGCAATCTGGAAAGTCAGCGGTTCGATGCCACCACCCACTCGAAGGGAGAAAGATTGGACTTTTATAGTCTCAGATATAACTCAAATATAACTGTTTATTGTAAACAGTTACAGTCTCAGAAACTCACGGGGGAAGTTATCCTTTGCCCTATAGAGTCACCGTGAGTGGCAGCAACTCAATGGCAGTGAATTTGGGTGTTTTCGGTTTGGGGTCACACAGACCGGTGTGTTTGTTCCATGTAGATTTACTTAATGCTTCACTTAAATAGCTGTTTGTTTGAAGACAAGTCTTTAAGACTCCAGAGGCTATTCCTTCTTCCTGATAGCCAGGCACCATCTAGTTTATTCACACACACTTTACTATAGCACCCATATCTTTAGTGATCTCTTCATGAGGGTGAGCATTGAGCAGGGCCATGTCATAAGAGCTAATTGTTCTAAGATTGAGGCTAAGAGCAAGCCCAAAATCCATTCGTACATCTATGGTTTGTATGTGCCCTTGGTTCATTTTGGATTAATCACTATCATTTTATGATAGAGTACATTATCAATCATCCCCCTGAGACTATTGATAGTGCCATTAATTTAGCCACCAATGGAATAGAATTTAAAACATTGTTGAGTAAGGAATTTACACAAGTATAGGCTGCGACAAACTGTGAAACATAAATTGTTGCTGACCTATACAGATTAAACTCTTAAATGACTGGCCACTGTTGATACAAACAATGGGGGTTGGTGATAGGACAAAAATTTTCAATAACACTCATTCACAAAGGCAGGACCATGTCTACTAGACTAATAAAAATCATAAGAAAGCAAGGTGGGCATTAAAATAGTAAATATAAGATAGTCCAGGGCTACCATTCATTGGGCATCCTCAAAGCAAAGTCCAATGACAGCCAATTCCATAACCTTGGGATAGCAGTCGTAGGCTTCTTCTCCAACTCGGGTGTTTTAGATTTGGGACCAAGAGACTACAGGTGAGTTCGAGGTAAAACCCAGTTCAGTTAAAAGGGTTTCCACAACTAAGTCTTCTGTTATGGCTCATGAAGGATGTTGTGTGCCTCAAAAGGAGGAACTAAAGTGCCCATCGTCCACAGCATACGGCCTGGGCCACCAAGAGCTGGATGGAAACTAGGTCAAAGGATCCAATTAGAAACAATGTACCGTGTGTGTGTTTGTTTACTCACCAACAGATATGTAATTTCCTCCTCCAAAACATACATAGTCCATTTCCTCAATCTTGACTTAAACTTCCCACCGGGTTCAACTATCATTCTGGTAGGAGGATCTGTTGGATTGGGGTGAGCTTAATACAATGTTGTATGGCAGCAAATGAACAGTCTTCTCCCTCTTTCCCCATCTAGAGAAACTTCCCTTATTGAAGTGGACTTTAAGATATACGTATAAAAGAGGTGGTTCATGGGTAAAGTAAGCATTTTTTAATTTTAGAAAAGTTCAATTGATCGAATTTTCCTTTATGAATTTTCATTTTGATGTTGATCCAATCAAGGTCACAACCAAGGTCCAACCAAGGTCACAGACATATTCTCCTGTTTTCTAACAAGTTTTGATTAGGTTTTACATTTACTCTATGATCTATTTTGAGTTTTTCGTTGGTATTGCATGAGGTATAGGTCAAGGTTTGTTTTTTTTTTCCCCATGTCGATGTCTAAATGTTCTAACTTCTTTCATTAACATTGTCTCAGCACTTTCTCCATTGGTTTGTCGTTGCAGTTTTGTCAAAAACCAACTGGCCATCTTCGTGTTGGACTACGTCTGGAAAGTGTCTTCTGTTTGACGGGTTTACCCTTTCACCAGCCCTGGCCTGGCTTGGTTGCTGCAGAGCTTGATAGCGATTCTTGAAATGAGGACGTGAGCCCCTCCAAGGCTACTGTGCAATTGCTCTCTCTTTCTGAGGAGGGGCTATTGCAGTTCTTTTGCATTTTAGCTGATTCCAAACATTACTTGGTTGATTTTTATAAATAACTTTATATACTTTGGATTTGAGTTGTGCTTCATTTACAGATAATCATGGGGAGAACTGACATATTAGTTTTGTGTCTTCCTAACACATAGCAGGTACTGTTTTGTTAAATAGTTTTTAAAGCCCTTTATGAAATACCACATACAGCTCCTGCCTTGGATTGTTTTTATAAACAGCTTTTAAAGCCCTTATGGAATACCACACACTGCTCGTGTTGCGCCCCATTTCTTCTGGTTCTTTGTTCGATTCTACCTCCAGGTGACAGAAAATGAACAGGAAACGTGATCCTTCCCTGTCAGATCTGGGTTAGCTTTCCCAAGACACCAAGGGAAGGGCAAGGCAGATTTGAAGAGTGGAATTTTCCTCCCTTCTCTGCACCAGATGCCAAGGTCTACAAGCCCATTTCAGTGCCCGAGGGATTGTCTCTCATTTGCAGGCAAAGCTTTTTGTTGCTAGAGACACACATACCGTGATCATAAGGAAATGTTATGAAATGGAGAGGTATGCAGGAGTCCATGAAGCCTCCAGAGCTTCCTTACAACTGAGGGGAGGGTACAGTGCGGGGCGGGGGCGTTAAGGATGCCCTCACGGGGTGTGCATAACCTTACACTGGAGAGGGGGCAGGAGGGGGAGGCTATGGAGAGGAAAATCAGCAGCTCTGGCCGTGGACTGATGAAGGCAAGGTGGGCTGTTCAAACCCACCAGTGGCTCCGTGAAAGAAAGCAACTGGCCATCAGCTCCTGTAATGCTCACAGCCCAGGAGACCTGAGAGGACAGTTCTACCCTATCACGCAGGGTCCCTATGAGTCAGAATCCATCCTGTGTTTGTCAGTTTGCCATGGGCGGCTCGTGTATTGAGGTGACATTGGAAGCTCCATCACCAATATTTCAAATATCAGCAGGGTCACCCCAGGTG
The DNA here is from genome assembly GCF_000313985.2 of Echinops telfairi. NCBI lineage: Eukaryota > Metazoa > Chordata > Mammalia > Afrosoricida > Tenrecidae > Echinops > Echinops telfairi. Next base: position 20,927 of record NW_022108124.1, on the reverse strand, counting down.
AACAGGTTTCGGTGGTGCGTCCAGACTAAGAACAAACTATGAAGAAGGATTCGGCTGTCTTGGCTGAACGCCTCTGGAGAACTCCACAGAGGCGTTTCTTTGTGTTTGTTGACTATGCAAAGGCATCCAACCGTGTCACTCAGAGCCAACTATGGGGAGCATTGAGAAGAATGGAAATCCCAGAACCCTTCATTGTGTTCATACAGAGTCTGCACACGGGCCATGAGGCAGCTGTTCAAACGGAACAAGGAAAGACTGCATAGCTTAAAATACGAAAAGGGTTCATCAGGGTTCTAGCCTTTCACCAAACTTATTTAATCTGTAGGCTGAGGAAATAATCCTAGAAGCTGAACTATAGGAAGAAGAGCAGGACTTTAGGAATGGAGGAAGGTTACTTGCTTGCTGAAAAGAGGCCTTGCTGGTGAAGATCAGAGGCTCCCAGTACAGACTCCAATTGAATATAAAGGGAACTCACATCCTCACAACTGGACCAGTGGATAGCAGCATGATAAGCAGAGTAAATGCTGACATCATCAAAGATTTTTATCTTACATAAATCCAGTCAATGCTCATGGAAGCCGCAGTCAGGAAATCAAAGGATGCCTGGCCTTGAACAATCTTTCAAGTGCTGACGGGCAAGGGTGTCGCTTTGAGACTGAGGTCTGCCTGACCCGAGCTGTGCTATTTTCATTAACGTATGAACGCTGGTCATTGCCTAAGGAACACGGAAGAAGAATCCAGGCATCTGAATTAGGGTGCTGACCAAGAATATTGAAAGTCCCATGCTGCTAGAGGAGCAAACACTCTGTCTGGGAAAAAGCCCTTTGGAAGTGAGGGTGTTGGGACTTCGTCTTGCATGCTTTGGACATGTGCACAGGAGACATCGGTCCCTGGAAAACGGTATCATGTTTGGTGAAGTGAAAGGGGGGCAACAAAGAGGAAGATCCTCAGTGAGACGGACTGACACAGTGGCTGCAGCAATGGGCTCAAGCATAAGAGCAATTGTGAGCATGGCGCAGGACAAGGCATTGTTTCTTTCTGCCTTATACCGGTTGCTATGAGCCAGAACTGTCTCGATGACACCTAACAAAAACATGATTCAGAATCAATTCGCTGGCACACAACAACAGAAGGATAAATGGAGCCCCCAGTGGCACATGCTCAGTGGGTAACCTAAGGGCTGGCTTGTGGTTCAAGTCCACTCAGAGACACCTTGAAAGAAAAGTTTTGAAGGTTTACTTCTGAAACAAAGCAATCGATATAACCCCTAGGGAGCACAGTTCGAGTCCACACGAGGCTGCCATGAGCTGGAGTCTGTTCAATTGGCAACTGGTTTACTGACATAGGGAGAAATAAGCAGAAGAATCCCTTTCCCCCTTAATTAAACCAAGTGAGTAAATTCCCTGGGTACAGAAACAGAAAAGGACTACAAGAAATCTCAACGTTATCTAATAACCAGTACAAACATAATGCAGGCCCATGAATCAAAGCTTGGGTAGAGAGGGTCTAGGATCAGATAACTGGACAGATAAAATCCAGAAGTGAGTCTTTGAAGTTGAGCCAGGCCAATGTGTTCAAATACTTTGGGCGCCTGTAGTTTGTCATTCATGTAGACGTGGAACTTAAATCTCCATCATAGGAAAGTCCTGTGCACACAAGAACTCATATGCTACCTATAAGTGTTATAGTGGTGGTGTTGCTTGGCCATGGATAGCTTTGCTTAAGGCATTTTAAAAGATGCTGGTGCTTAATACCAGGATATGGAAATAGGCATCACTCCAAATTTTCCCTTTCTTTAAGAAAGGCTTATTCTGGCCTAAGTGTTACATATTTATTACCTCTGCATGTTTCAAGACTAAGTAAATCCTCTGGTTGAACCACATTTGGGTTTCCCCCACCTTTGAAAGAGAATGACTATTAGCAAGTCAGCATTTCAAGTGACACATAAAAAACACTGACACTCAGGGGACTAATACTTTCAGCCTCCATAAGGTGTTTCAAAGCTCATTAAGAACACATCGACAAAATAATAATTTATAAATTATCAAGGGCTCATGAGGGAGGGGGGAGGGAGGGAAAAATGAGGACCTGATGCCAGGGGCTTAAATGGAGAGCAAATGTTTTGAGAATGACGAGGGCAATGAATGTACAAATGTGCTTTACACAATTGATGTCTGTATGGATTGTGATGAGTCATATGAGCCCCTAAGAAAACGATTAAAAAAAAAAAAAGAACACATCGAATATTTCCTGGTATAGTCACCATTCTTGAATGGTAAATTAAACCAAGTATGGCATTTCATGGGCATTAAAGCCAGACAGAACTGACTTTCAGACCCTTTCATTCAATATTGACCTCGGACAAGTTTCCTAACCTATTTAAGCCTCCACACAATTTCTCCTCTATAAAAATACTTCTGATTAACTTTAATAAAAATAAAGAGTGCACATAAAACACAATATTTACACTAACCAGGTAAGAAATAAATGGTAGCTATAAGGAGCCCTGGTAGTGTAATGGTTAAGATCAGGCTGCAAGCCACAGGGTAAGCAGTTCAAAACCACCAGCTGCTCTTTGAAAGAAAAGATGGGACTTTTTCATCCAGTAAAGTTACCATCTCGGAAACTCACAGGAGCCATTAGGGACCTATAGGGTCACTGTGAATCAGCATTGACTCAATGACAGAGAGTTTGGGCTATATATAATATATATATACATAAAATAAAAATATTATATATATACACAATATATATAACCATATATAACATCATTTCGCATAGATTTTCTAGCTCAGGGGTGGTGAATAGTTCTTCTGCTAAGGGCCATTTGGATATTCATAGCATCATTCCTGGACCATACTGAGCAAACATTCCCTTAATGTGATAGCTGGGGCTGCTTCTCTTTGGTGAACCCTGTGCCATCAGCTGGTACCGATGAATTTGTGGGCCTTAGATGGACAGAGGTTCCCACCCCTGCTCAAGCCTTTCCAACCTTTTCCCCCAGAAAGGATGGATTCAAAGGCAGGAAATAAGCAGGACACCAGGAATCTGCCTTCTAGTTTGAAGCCATTCATTCGGACAATCAAAGCTCAAAGCTTCTCAGTTGTCCAGAGGAAGATCCACCGACCAGGAGTGTCTGAGCAAAGAATGAAATAAAGGAGACAACCAGTACAGGAAGGCCAATACAATTAACAAAAGCGGCCTTCCCCACGCCCCATTCCATTAGAATGCTTTCCCCTCTCCACCTGCCATGGCCCTCACTTTCCATCATGGTCCAGCTCAAGTCGGCCATCTCCTATGAAGCTTCCTCCCATCACTAAAGCTCACAGTGACTTCAGCCTCCAGAATCATACAGCACCATCTGGACTGGCAACTGATCAGAGACCCACTTGTGACTTTTCAGCACTGCTTCTTGATAGCCTTGCCAGGCTGGTCCTCAGCCTTCTCCCATCCAGTGGCTCACGGGTCTCCTTCTCAAACTCCTTGGGTCCCAAGCACAAGGGGTGGGTGGAGCTGGGTTACACAGCTGGTACTGAAGCGCAGCTCCTCCGACTCCTCCTCTGATGCTCTTCCAAGACAGCCTTGCTCATGGCTGCCACAGGCCTGGCTCAGGGCCTTGCTCATGGTGAGCGCCTCTAACTATCTGTTCCTTGGCCGACTAGCATCTTGATGTAGTTGTGGTGACTGAGCACCGAGGTGGCCATGGAGAGGTGGTGGACCCCAAAGAGAGAAAGAGGTACACTGAACGGACAGTATGTCTATTTTGCCCAGGGCTGCCCTTTAAATTGCCCGAGGACTTTATGTTACCAGTACTGTTAGTTACCTTCCAGTCAACTCTGACTCGTGTGTCAGCACAGAGCTGAGCCAGGCAAAAAGGTCAAGGCAGTGTCCTTTTCCAAGTCACAAGACAAACCAGACCTGTCCCACAAGCTCCTCTGAGTGGGTTCAAACCGCCAGCCTTTCAGCTACTAGTCAAGTGTTTAACCATGTGTGCCACCGTGGGGTGCCTGAGTGCTTTGTGTCCTTACTGATTATGAAGGTTGATAGCTAAAGGCCAGTGCCTACTAAGTTACTGACTTGGTTTGAAGGGTCTGCACAGTCCAAAGCTCTCTCTCTGAGGGCTTCCACCCCCCCGCCTTAAGACGCACGCACTGTGAACATCAATACAGCAAGTTTCCTTCCAGATGGATGATCAGGGTGTCCAAAGAAGGAGATGAACAAAGACACGGAGATGGAGAGTCAGTTGGGGATGGTCTTTGGAGGTGAATGGATACAGGCTGGGATGGCCAGCGTGGTCCATAGACACTCAAAATGGCACAGAGGGAAGCAGAATCCACAGACCAGGTGGCACAAGAGGGAGAACCATCCTGGCTCTTGGTGGCACGCCTTCCCAGGAGGCCCAGTGGAGCCTCCTGCCCGGCGGTCCGTGAGACTCTGCCCAGCCTGCAGAGTGGACAGGAAGTCAAGAACCAAGGCTGCCAGGGTTCAAATCTGGCCCTGCCATTTACATACTCCAAAAGAAACCATTTTATCCTTTGCAGATTTGCATTCAGAATCCACGTCTTTGGTAACTACCGTGTGTAAAATTCTGGAACCTCTGAAGCTTATTATAATGATTACTGCCTGCTAGTAAGAAGTTCATTGCTTGAAATGATTACGTTCCTGGTAATGAACGTGTTTTCCTTTGCAGAATCTTACTTACAAAAGCCAGCAGTCCCAGCTTTAAATTTGCAGCGAACTATATAGTATCGTTGTGGCAGAGAGACCAGCATGGCCATCACCGTATGTGTTAGAGTGGGTTCTCTAGAGCAGTGGTTCTCAACATTCCTAATGCTGCGACCCTTTGATACAGGTCCTCATGTTGGGCTGACCCCAGCCCCACAGCCATAACATTTTCGTTGCTACTTCATCACTGTCATTTTGCTACTGTTATGAACCGGGTGACCCCTGTGAAAGGGTTGTTCGACCCTCAAAGGGGTCAAGACTCACAGGTTGAGAAGCACTGCTCTAGAGGAAGAGCCTACACCCACTTGGGAAGAAGAGCTGGTTCACGGCTCCTGGCTTGGCCTCGGAGGCTCTCTCGTCACTGTCTAAAGGGAAGCAGACAGGGCAGCAGCCTCACAGGCCAGCGGGACAAAGATCTGAAGACGAGCAAGGCCATGTCCACTTACACCCTCATTGATTTAGACCACCCTGGCAGAGAATGCTAAAGGAGTGACATTAACGATGTATTATTTCAGCAGGAAGTTCGGGCTACTGGAAACATTAGTGAGAATGAGACTCTGAAGTAAAAAGGCCCCGTTAGGGTGTCGGGCGTCCAGCAGTGACCGTGCCAGCACCACTGCAGCCCTGTGCTAAGCTGTCGTTGTCCTTAGGTGCCTCCGAGTGGGTTTCAAATCCCAGGGACCTCATGTACAACCCTATATAGCGTTGCCACGATGGTAAATTTTCACAGGAACAGAGCAGCTGATGGGTTCGAACTGCTGACCTTGTGATAAGCAGCATGAGCATTCTGCCTCCCCGTCCCCACTGCAAATCCCACAGTATCACCGGGGCTCAGCCCTGTCCGATTCCAGGGAAGAAGTAGAGAGAAGGGCTGCTTCTCAGCAGCGGACCACACTGTTCCACACCTCTTGAGGCTGTGATTGTTGCTGCGTGCTGCTGAGTCTGTTTTGACGAACACCACCCTTGATGTACAACAGCACGGCCCCGACCAAATCCCACGCCGTCCTCACAAGGGTCATGTCTGAGCCCACTGCGACAGCCCCTCTACTTCACCAAGCAGGGTGTCCTTTCTTCAGGGACTGGGCCCTCCTGATAACATGTCCAAAGCACGTGAGATGAAGCACTTCTAAGGAGCATTCTGCAGGTACTGTATTGATTCCTTGAGATGGGTTTGTTGGTTCTTGGGGCAGTCCGTGGTACTTTCCATTGTCCTCACCAGCCCATCATTCAAAGACATCAACTCTCCTGTGCTCCAGCTTTCAAATGCATTTGAGGAGATTGGAAATATCCTGACTTGAGTCAAGGGCATGTTAGACTTCAAGGCGAGATCTTTGCTTTTTAGGACAGCCTCCCACAACTGCCAGGCAACCCATGCTGCCACGAAGGCCAACAATAAAGAAGTAAACAACAAAATGGCTGCAGAAACTGGCCAGAATCGAACTACACACTTGAGCTTGCACCCCTTGTGGGACTGAACACCCATGACCACACCTATGGTTACACCTCTTCCATCCCAAACGATGGTATAAAAATCTGACTACGAGCCCAGAGGGGTAGAGTTTTCTTGACCACTGCAACGGACCAGAACCCTCCCTCTCTCCCTTGCTCTTGCTGGTTAACTCTTCCATGTTTTTTTCTTAACTTGCTATTGATATGTGTGAATGCCCATTAGAATAAATTGGCTAAAAGACTTCTGGCTCGTAGAGTGTGTTATGCTCCTCAAAGAACCTGGCCTAGTCACTGTGCAAAGCTCAGAGACCGAAAGGCCGCTCCCCTAGTGCATAAGCCAACTGATTCCTAAGCACCGACTAGGGAAGACAACATAGAGACTGCAAGGTCGCTGCCTCAGAGAATGAGCCCACTGACTCCTAAGCTCTGTCTTTGGAATTGTGCTCAAGAGAGTCCTGGCCCACCCAAGTTGACATAAAACCTAACTACCATCCCCTACTTTAGAAATGAGAAAATTCAGGGAATAAAGAGATTCTAAGGCCACTAAGCCATAATAGCTGTGATTTTTACCTTTCAGTAAGTTGGGGCTATGTTGTTTACATGTGCAACCAATAACCAAAAAATACTGATGTTTAGGATAAATCCCGGTGCAACCAAATGCTGGAAGAGAAGCCTATGAGGTTGACATGAATTATTATAGGTGGTCAGAAAACAAAGGGAGGCTGGGGGCTGGCCAGACCAGGCCTGCTGAGGTCTCTCAGGGGAGAGAAGGCTTGAGATACACCCGGACGATTCCAACAGGCAACCTAAGGGTCCCTTGCAACCCATTCAAATAGAACAAACGAGGGGGAGGGGGTTCTCATGAATCATGCCAGGTCCTAGAACAGACTGACCCTGGGTGATAAAGATGAATCAGATGGTGGCCTTGACTGCAGGAAGTAGAAGGCAGTGTGTGACAGTAAAACCTGGTCTCCAGCAGGGCTTCAAACTGGTTCAGTGATGGCTGAGGAAGCAAAATTAAAATGGGTCCAATGTTGTAAACTGTGGGAGTGCACCAGCAGAACTGGAATGTGAAAAATTAAAAGACAAGCCCTACCATGAAAGACTCAGAAGAGGAGGAATGAGCCCTTGTGAGGAGCCTGATGTGGAGGCTGGATTACTGCCGGGACTAAGGAGAGTGCTCTACATACACAACAGTATAGCGGCCTTCATCATTTTTGAGTGGGATACCACACTTTACCAATTCTGCTAGTCATGCTGGGCTGCTAACCTCAAGGTCAGCAGTTCAAAGCCACCAGCCGCTCAGCAGGAGAAAGATGGGGCTTCCTACTCTCTTTATAAGAATCCGATCTTGGAAGCCAACAGGGGCAGTTCTACTCTGCCCCCTAGGGTGCCGATGAGTCAGGACCGACTCGATGGCAGTGAGTTTAGCGTTCAGTTTCTTACATGCAGCAACTCGGGGCACGGATTCCCCTCGCCTCTCCAAATCTGAGTTTTGCTCTTTGTTTGTTTGTTTACTTGGTGACTTGGCTAGACAATTTTAGTAAGCTTCATTTCCCTCCCAGTAAGAAGCCGCTGTGATTGCTCCTCAGACAGTGCAGCCTTGACTGGTATGAGTGATTTTCTCTGGGCTTTCTTTCACTGTCTCTGTCCCTGTTGCTCTGTTGTCTGCCTCATTGGTAACACGCCCAGCTGTTAGGCTTCACTGATGACAATGATTGTATATTGTGTGCAATCCTATACTGCCACATCACCTGACCCAATTACATTGGGGTAGGGGATCTTTGGAGAGTACCCTGTGGGTGTATTCTGACCTTAGGAGTGCTTTCCATGGTACTTTCTCTGCTTGACGCTAGGAGAAATGAGGAGGAAGGAGTCATGACTCAGGTGCTATAAAATCCCACTGTTAATACCCAAATTTAAGTTGTTTCTTGACTGAATTTTTTTCTTACTTTGTTGTATGTGCTTAGGATAATTTCCAGTGACTCATAATGGTTGTTTTAAAATAATTTTTACCAGTTACTGCTGTTTCCTAAGGGAGTGGATCCACGAGGTGCCTCATGTCAGCATTCCAGAAATGGAGGTTTTAATAGTTAGGTTTTTTGTGCCAACATGGCACCTGTAGGAACATAAGGGTGAAGTTTAGCCTGTCACTCAGTTCACAGCTTGAGAACCTCATTTGGAGGTGCCACCAAGATAAATGGTTCTCTCGCTCTGCCTTCACCTTCCTGTTCATGAGCCATGCTGAGACGTGAGCCAGCCCTGTGATGTTTGCACCACCATTGGATCCTGCATTCTACATCACTGCAGGTGGCTGCAAGAGTTTGAAGAGGGACTTATGGGCTAGTTTCAGACTTATGGGCTTGAACTTGACTGGCCTGCTATGTTTTCCTGATATACAATTACTTCTTGACATAAAGCTCTTGCTTACACGTATATGAGTGTCACTGAATTTGTTTCTCTAGTCAACCCAGGCTAACACATAATGGTACCAGGAGTGGGGTACTAGAGAAACAAATCAAGAAGATGGAGTGTGGATGCTTGTTTGACCTCTGCCTCATGGTAGTTTTTCTTTGGCTAGCCAGAGGTCAGATGAGGCCACACTGTTTACTCAGTCTTCTGGAAAGGACATGGGAAGTGAAGATTTTGAGTCCTAGAAGTTTTCTTTGGTTATGCTGGTCTAAAATGGTGCAAATGAATGTGATAAATATAAATTTTGAGCTCAGGGGTTGAAATTGCTCCTTGAACTTCTCTGAGACCATACTGCATAGTCAAAATGGCTGACAGAAGGCTCCACCCTAGCATGAGGCAGCTAGAAGCCTAAGGCCATACTGCATATGAAGGGGATAGTTTAGATAAGAAAAGATTGCATTTGGCTGTTTTAAGAATGTGTTCAGGACCCGACTCTGCTAAGTTTATACTGATTTATTCAGCCCATTGTTACTGATATAATGTGCGATAGAAATGACTATTGGGAAATATGAAAATAGTTTGTAGGCCACTGCCTTCATTATTAAATTGGATCTTTAAATGGGTATAGGACACACCTGCAAAGAAGGCTTTGAAAAGATAGGCCCTACGCAGTGCCTTGAGCGCTCCGGATAATGGCATTTAAAGAGACTAGCTGAGAGACCTGTTAACAGACTGAAGAAAGGAAAAGGAGCCCTTTGGATTTTTGAATTTTGAACTAGTGGTTTGTCCCTGAGGCTGGAAAAACTTTGGAACCATGGAGAAATTCTCCTCTCAAGGTCTGAAAGTTAAAGAGTAGCCTGACAAGCTCACTGGGTAACCACCTGGATCCACTTGTTGAGTGCAAGTGGAAGAAATGCAGCAATAGAGAGATGAGTCTGGCCACTGACACCCATGGACCTGGTTCATAAGGACTCGAGAAGAGATGAGAGCGGGTTGGCTAATCTGAACCTGAGCCTCTGGCACAACCTAGTCCAAGAGGACTAGAATTGTTGAGAATTTGTGAAGGGATCCATGGCCAAAATGTGAGGCAGTCAATGGGCACCCTGGTGAGGCTAAGGGAGGCAGCCCACATTGAGTTGACCAGAACCCAACCACATGAAGATGAGATTTTTTGAGCCTATGAATTGGTGCATACTGCTGCTGACTTTATGAACAGCCTCTCCTGATTTGATTTGCTTATGGATTCAGACTCACAAGATTCCAACTGGAATGAAGGTTCTCCACATCAAAGAATGTGCTTGTCTCCTCAGAGCACTGGGCTGATATAATGGGCAGTATAGAAATTAGATACCGTCTCGGGGAGGAGATGAGCCAGACAGGGTGCGATGTAGCAACGATGAAAAAATACAACTTTCCTCTAGTTCCTAAATGCTTCCTCCCTGCCGCCCCCTCTCCCCCACTATCATGATCCGAATTCTACCTTGCAAGTCTGGCTAGACCAGAGGATGTACACTGGTACTGATAGGAACTGGAAACACAGGGAATCCAGGGCAGATTATCCCTTCAGGACCAGTGGTGTGAATGGCGATACTGGGAGGGAGGGTGGGTTGGAAAGAGGGAACCGATTACAAGGATCTATATGTGACCTCCTCCCTGGGGGATGGACAACAGTAAAGTGGGTGAAGGGAGATGTCAGACAGGGCAAGATAGGGCAAAATAATAATTTATAAATTATCAAGGGCTCATGAGGGAGGGGAGAGCGGGGAGGGAGGGGGAAAATGAGGACTGATGCCGGGGGGCTTAAGTGGAGAGCAAATGTTTTGAGAATGACGAGGACAATGAATGTACAAATGTGCTTTACACAATTGATGTATGGATGGATTGTGATAAGAGTCGTATGAGCCCCTAATAAAATGATTAAAAATAATAATAAAATAAAAACTTAAAACAGCAACAAAGAAATTAGATACCAAAAATGGGGGTTATAAAGGCATGAAGTGACTGGCTTACAAACTTTCATGGGTGGAGAAATGTGTTCATAGGATTATAGCAGTGGTTCTCAACCCTCCTAATGCCACGACCCTTTAATACAGTTGTTCATATTGTGCTGACGCCCCACCCATAAAACTATTGTAATTGCTACTTCATAACTGTAATTTTGCTACTGTTATGAATCAGGGGACACCCGTGAAAGGGTCATTCGACCCCCAAAGGGGTCGCAACCCACAGGTTGAGAACCGGTGGATTATAGGATTATGGTGAGGGTGTTCACACAACTACAATTGTTAGGCATAGAATATTTTTGTTTTGTTCACTTATAGAACATTATGTAATGAGGCTGGCACATTTAGAGTTGTAGGCATTTTAGTTTTATCCTGTTGGCACAAATATGATTTTACTATTATCCTTATTTTTAAAATTACATATGGCTAAAGAATTGTGTACAAGTGCCAAGTTGGCACAGGGTGGACCGTGATAGTTGGGTTTTTATGTGCCAACATGGCACCTGTAAGAAAATATGGATGGAGTTTAGCCTGTCAATAAGGTCACAGCTTGGAGACCTCATTTGGAGATGCCACCAAGATAAATGGCTTTCTAGAGATGGGCCACTCTCTCTCTGCCATCACCTTCCTGTTGATGAGCCACACTGAGACCTGCTCCTGCCCTGTGGTGCTTCCACCGTCATTGCATCTACCAGACTTTTCACCCACTAGCCTGGGATCTTCCTGAAATCTGCATCATTGCAGGTGTCTGAAGAGGGACTTATGGACTAGTTTCAGACTCATGGACTTGAGGTGGACTAGGCTGGGGTGTTTTCCTGATATACAATTACTTCTTGATATAAAGCTCTTTCTTACACATGAATGTCACTGAATTTGTTTCTCTAGTCAGCCTAGCCTAATACAGAAGTCCAGCTGACCATTGTTTTAAAAAATGTAATGGAATATTATTTTATTGTGGGGAAGAGTGCTTTTATAGATAGTTAAGCATTTATTTTTAAAAATAATTTTATGGGCATATAATTCACATATCATACAATCCAACCATTCAATCACCTGAAGAAGAGGTGTACAATCATCACCACAATCAGTTTTGGATCATTTTCTTTGTTCTTGCATTAGGTCCCCATCTCCTCCCAAAGCCTGGTGGTCTTCTTCTGAAAATCAGTTAATGAAAACCCTATGATCCCCAATGGTTCCACCTGCAGCCACTTCTAGGATTGGGGTTGAGCAGCGTTTCCTTCCATTGTGCATGAGGCTGCCATGAATCTTGCTGACTGGATGGCAGCTAATATAAACAGTTTTTAATTTTTACTTGTACTCTTCATTTTGTATTTCAGAGGCAAGATTATCCTTAACAGACCCTTAAAGAGGTCCTAAGCCCTAAGCACATGTATCTGTAAAACCTAATGGAGAAGAATGGCTCAGATGAGGCTAATTCACTTTGGGCATAAAGACATCACTAGAGTTTGTCAGACAAGGCAGCAAACCCAGTCACCTTCGTTGGATACACTCCTATCTGAACAGCAACGATCCTGTTGCCTAGATCAGGCTCATTGCTCCTGGACACAGACCGAATATTTGAGGTAACAATACTTGAGAGCTATTCTTAAAAGTATGAAGATTGCTTGGCATTCATTACTCCCAGTCCATTCCAAGGCACAATGGATTATTCATTTGTTTGGCAAACATTTATTCTGCATCCACCTTAGCGTGAAGGCCTGTTTTGGGTGGCTGTGTAGGGCACAGGGTTAAGAAAGGAAAGGTCTTGGGGCAGAGATAAGACCAGCACATAGCAAAATAGCCACAGTCCCAAAGAGGGAGTATGAGAGATGTTGTATGAGCTGAACAGAACCAACTTTGGAATTCAGAGGCAGGAGTCATCATGTCCCACTGTCAGGATCAGAAAGGACATGATGGAGGAGGAGATTTTTCTATTAAAAAAAAAAAAAAAAATATATATATATATATATATATATATATATATATATATGAAGAATGACAGGCCAAGTGGAAGGAGAAACAGAAGCAGATGTTTGCAGTGGAACACAGCTGGAGGATGGAAGAGTTCAAGCTGAACAACTACTGATGTACAAATGTCAAATATGAGAGGGTGGAACTATAAGGGTGCCTGTTATTGGCTGACCTATATCCCCCAAAAACATCAATGTTGGAAACCTAACCTCTCAGCCAGTGCCCTGAGTCTGGACTTCCAGTCTGTGATAAAATAAAAGTATATTCATGACAGCTACCCTTTGTGGCCTTTCTGCCCTAGCAGTACCAAGAAACTGAAACAATGCCCAATAAAGGACATCTATTCCAACCTCAGAGAATGACTAGCTTAAGTGTATCATTAAGAATGTCCTTCTGGACCCAAAGCCCATTTGTAGGCCACTGGACATCCCCTTACAGAAGGGTCTCGGAGAGGAGACGA
>NW_022108124.1:6121-7807 GCF_000313985.2 Echinops telfairi | reverse complement strand
CACCCACACCCACCCCACCCCCATACATTTGTTAAAACTGCCTTCTTAGTGTTCTTGGTGAGGAGGCCCGGTAGTGTAGGATTGTGCATTGGGCTCCTAACCCCACGTGCTGTAGTTCAAAACCAGCCGCCCCTCTGCAGAAGAAAGAGGAAGCTTTCTATTCCTGTGAAGAGTTTCAGACTCAGAAATCACAGGGTCAGTTCCCCTCCGGGTTGCTTGAGTGAGCGTGAGTGGGCCTTCTTGGTACTTGTGTGCTAGCTAACTCCTATCTCAATGAATGAGACCAGGGAGCCTCTGCTGTCCAACGTGTTTGATGCAGTTCTGACACACATCTGGATACTTGTGGGGTTGCTGTTCTACCCTGTCCTTCAAGTCGGAATCCACTCAATGTCAGTGAGTTTGGGGGATAAGAGGGTATGATCATCTGGATTTGAATCCTTCCTCGGTCCAATCGTTTCACTTGAGGGTTTGCATCTCCTCCGGTTGAAAAATGGGAACTTTCATGAATCCTTCTCTTCGAGGCTCCAAGGCTGTGTGATCATGAGCAGCACAGCAGGATAAAGGCACTGACTAGCTGTGACGAGCAATCCAGGTGCTTCAGCCGTTGGTCGTCACCCTGGCTCTTCAGCCACCACAGATATCGCACACATCCCTGGACCTCTCTCAGGATGACACCTGGTGGAAGAGCGTGGCCTGGCTGCTTACTCAGGTGGTAGTGCAGTAGTAAAGTTCTTGGCTGCTGACCCAGACTCGGTTTCCAGTGCACTGGCGCTGTGGCTCCTCAGGGGCATTGTGTGGCAGGGTGCTTCTGTAAGGATGTGCAGCCTTGGAGATTCTCTGGGGGCGGTTCTGCTGTGCCCTGGACGGAGGCAGATTCAGAATAGACTTGACAGTAAAGGGTTATTGTCTCTGGGTGTAGGCAGTATTCAATGACTGACAGCAGGCTGCCCGTAGGCCCCACGCTCCAACATTTTCTTGCCTACTTTGTTCCTACCTTCCTGCCAGAGGCAGCCCTGTGCAGGAGACAGACCTAAATTGGTTGTCATTTCTGCCTTCCCAAGACGCCAGGTGTGTGTGCTCTTCAGCCTTTCTGTCTCCTCCTGTGTCATCTCTGAAGTTGTGACATAAGTGGGTGGCTGTACCTCCTTATCGCCATTGTCCAAGGCAGAAACTGAAAGTCAGAGAAGCTCAAAGGCCAGAGGTAATGGACCAGACCCAGGCCCAGAGACAGCTCTTCAGAAGCCCTGCTGAATTTTGTTGAAGGTCTCAAACCCCGCAGTAATCCCTGACTTCACAGAGGCCTGTGTGGCCGGAGGATCTGCTGGTGGGGGTCGATTATCTTTGGGTTTGATTGTTTTCAGGCATTTTTACCCCCAGGGGTGTGATCAGGAGTTGGGGAAGAAGTGGGAAGTGATTGGAACAGGGCTTTGGCTTAGAACCCTCCCTTGGGCCCTAACTGAGCTCCGAGTCCGGTGGCACCGTGTGCTCCTATTCACTCTCCCACATACTGGTTCTGCTGCAGCCAGCTCCTTCCAGTGCCAGCGTCTGCCCTTCCTGTTGTCCTCTGTCGAGCTTGTGAACTGCCTTTGATGCCCTCAATTCATGGCAACCCCACGCACAATGGAATGAAAGAAACCCTACCGGGTCCTGCCACATCCTCCTGATCAGTTGTGGATCAGACCACGT
>NW_022108124.1:4777-6021 GCF_000313985.2 Echinops telfairi | reverse complement strand
GCATTAAATCTGCTCTTGAGATATTCTTAGAAGTCAGGTGGGATATACTCAAGGCTGTATTTTGGTTCTTGTGGACTAGTTTTATTTCCTTCAACTTCAACTTGAACTTAAAATCATTCACTGCCATCGAATTGATGTTAACTCATAGAGACCTTATAGGATAGCGTAGAACTGCCCCCGTGTGTTTCTGAGACTGCAACTTTTTGCAAGAGTAGAAAACTCCATATTTCTCCCAAGGGGGTTTCCAACTGCTGGTCTTGCAGATTGCAGCACAACTGATAACCACTATATCACCAGGGCTCCTCTCACATATGAGAAATTGATGGTCTGTTTCACAGTCAATTCTCAATTTGGCTGCTAAATATGACCTTCTCCATCATCTCTTCCCAAAGATGTAGTCAATTTGATTCCTGTGTATTCCATCTGGTGAGGTCCATGTGTATAGTCATTTATGTTGCTGTAAAAAGGATATTGCAATGAAGAAGTCATTGCTCTTGCAAACTTCTATCCAGCTTCGTTTCTATGTCGAAGGCCTTATTTTCCAACTACTGTTCTTTCCTCTTTGTTTCAAATGATCACATTGCAATTGGCAGTAGTTCTCAGTGCCTCCTGATTGTATGTTGGATCAAGTTCAGATGGAAGAAGTTGGTGGAACATCACTTGCTACAGCAGTAGTTGCATACATTTGAGTAGCAGTTGTACTAACTGGATTTCCAGGTGGGTGTACAGCTATTATCTGATCACTTTGTACTTGAAGACAGATATCGATAATCAATGCCATACCATTTTTTTATAATCAATGCCATACCATTCTTTTTCAATTTGTCATTTCCAGCCATGATTGTCTGACTCAAAATGGCCAATTCCAGTCTATTTCAGCTCACTAAGGCCTACGATGTCATTCTTTCTGTTTCAGTTCTGATGATTTTCCACTTTTCTTGGAATTATACTTTGTGCATCCCACAATCCAGTTATTCGTGGCTGTTTGCTGCCATTTCTTCTCATTTTGAGTGGTACCCCATCAACAAGCAAAGGTCCCCAGACTTTGACTCCATCCACATCATTATGATCGACTCTATTTGTAAAAAGCAGTTCTTCCTCAGTTGAATTTTGAGTGCCTTCCAATTGGAGGGGCTTATCCACTGCTCTCCACCAGGTTCTCAGTGGCTAATCTCCCAGAAGTGTCATCCTACCCTTTTTCAGTAGTCAGTTCATAATCTAGAAGCTCTGCTGAAAGCTATACA
>NW_022108124.1:3378-4677 GCF_000313985.2 Echinops telfairi | reverse complement strand
TTTGTGACAAAACCACTGGATGACATTTTAGAGAGTTTAAAAAAACATTTTTTTTAATCAAGAATTGATGTTGAATTTTTATCAAATGCCTTTTCAGCATTTAAGAATAATACTGTGCTATTTCAGTATGGTTTCCCAGGTTTTGAACTTCAGTCTCAGGATAATGACAATCCTCGTCCTTTCATATGATGTAAATAAGCATTCACTTTGAAACAATGGATCCACTCTGACTCTGGACAAACTCGTCATCACCTTCACTTCCGGCCCTGCAGGTTATAAATCAATGGAAAGGCTTTAATCTTTTTCTTGCCCTAACCAAACCCACTGGCTAGTCCATTCCAACTCATAGCACCCGTGTAGGTAAAATAGAACTGCTTCACAGGGTTTCCAAGATACTAAATCTGCACAGAAGCAAATAGATTCCTCCTCCTCCCTTGGAGTGGCTGGTGGGTTTCCATTGTTGACCTTGTGGTTCAGCATCCCAGCACTTAATCCACGGCACCACCAATATTCCTGTCTCGCGCTAAAGATGAAAACAGCAGCAAAACCATTGCCATCCAGGTGGTTCCCGCTCGTAGAGACCCTCTGCAGGGTGTCTGAGGCTGTACGTCCTCAGAAGAAGAACAGATCACTCCATCTTTCTGTCTCCCTTGGAGAAGCTGGTGGGTTTAAACTGCTGACCTCACAACGAGCAGCTCAGCACATCCCCAGTTGCATCACCAGGGCTGCACCTGCTCAGACTTGACCACAAATCCCAATTAGAAACACGTAGGAGCACGCCTCTTTAGTAACTTGAGGACTTCCTGTATAAATAAATTCCTAATATTGAGTCATCCTTCCATTCCTGGAAATACCATGCTCTTCTTTTCATAATTATTTTAATACTATTTTACATAGGATTTTTGGTTGCTATTTCAAGGAAGAATTTCTGTGGTGAGGGTGTTTGTGTTTCTGTTAGGTTTTGTGTTTCTGTTAGGTTTTGATATCCGTGTGGTGGTTATTTTATAACCAGAACTTGGAAGGTTTCCTTCTCTTTCATGCTCAGAGAGATTCCATAGCACCCCACTGATCTATTCCTTACAGCTCCGGGGCAGAATTCCCCCAGGAAATCATTTCGCATGATGTTTTGTGGATGAAGGTAGAGGGAAGTGCAGTTCTTAGCTGTTTCTTCTATAGAAATTAACCTATGCAGAATTTCTGTCTTTTCTGGGATGTTTCCAATGAATTTACATAGAGTGGAGCAAAGTGATTTCTTGCAAAGTTTTTAATGTGAAATTTTCTGTATATGTGATCATTTCT
>NW_022108124.1:1950-3278 GCF_000313985.2 Echinops telfairi | reverse complement strand
GTTTCCTCATAAGGCAGTTGCTTAAAAATTCTTCCTGATAAGTCCCCTGTGATTGCCCTGTGTTCTTCATGAAAATCTACTAGGATCACCCCTTAGGAATCTCCAGAAACCAGTTCTCATAGCCTTTTGAGCTGCCTTTCTACTTTGAATGTCCGTGGCCCAGCAGATCCCCTTGGGAGCCATTGTTTGACCTTTTTGGAAGGCGCCTCAGTGAGACTAAAAAAAGCCTATTACGGAGGGGACTAGTCTGCAGCCACCCGCTGATCACAGAGATCGGTTGAAGCGTGTTTTATTAGGAATAATCCCTTGCATGTATAGACTGGAGCCCTAGTGGCAATCCTCTTTGATTTACCTCATAACTGATCAATAGCACAATGGATTGTTAATAGATTAATTTGAGAGGGGGGCAGGTTATACTTGCTTATTCTTCTGATTTTGCCATATACATGAGCAATGTGATTCAGCAGAAACTTCCAAGGAGACAAGAAGTAGACCATAAATGGTGTGGGCTGTTGAGTCAATTCTGATGCAGAAAGACCTCCTAAGAAAGAAGAGAAACATCCCATAGGACTTCCTAGGCTCTAACAGTTACAATCACCACGTCTTTTCTCCCACGATGCTTCCGGTAGGCTTGAACCACTGGCCTTTTGTTTAACAGTCAAGCACATAACCACTGTGCCATCAGGATGCTTTAGATCACACTTAAACTCAAAAACAAAACGAGCTGAATCCTACTCATAGCTACCTTATAGGGCAGAATAGAACTGCCCCTTTGGGCTTCCAGAACCATAAGTGATTTATAGGAGCAGAAAGTCTCATTTTTCTCCTTGAACTGCTGACTTTGTGATTAGCAGCCCCGCCTGTGACCGTAACCCACTTCACCACCAGGGCTCCTCTAGGCCCTAATTCAGAGGGAGCAAAGGTGACAGGGAAGGAATGAAGGTAAGAAGCAGCAGGGAGAGGATGAAGGATGTGAGTATTCACAAAAGCGATGGAGACGATGACCAATTTCTTGGAGGAAAAGGTGGTGTGGGCCATTGAACATCATGCCGTTTTTCTTTGTTACAGAACTTCTGGAAAAGGGGTGGGCATAGCAATCACACTGAGAGGCACATTCCTCACAGTCCAGGTGAGAAGCAATGAAAGCCGTGGGAACACAAGGCTCGGAGAAGGCAGCAGAATTGGTTTCTGAGGACCCACACTGCTTGCTACGTCCTGCCATTGGCTCCATGCAATTTATCTCCATGGAAACCTTGGTAGATTATGAAGATGCAGAAAATGTGGGAAAGAAAAACCTCGCTCAGTGTGATTTGTTTCCTTTCCCTCCT
>NW_022108124.1:0-1850 GCF_000313985.2 Echinops telfairi | reverse complement strand
TAGGGGCTGGCTCCCCTGACAGATACCTACCTGCTCAGCCCTGATGCAAACTGGGAGTGCTCTGATAGGCCAAGTAAGCAGTCCATGTTGTAGCGCAGGCAGACCAAGTAGGGGGAGAGAGAGAAAGCACAACACAGGCCCTGGTGGATCCTAAAACTTTGAAGACAAACTGAAACATTCACTGGGCGTGCGCTCTTTTCTACGAAGCTGAACTGTGAGACGGCCGCGCTCACAGCTGCACTGTGATATGACAGGGAAGACACCGCGCAGCAGGGGGAGACATGTCCTTGACTCGTGGTAGGGACGGACTCAATGCTAACGAACAAGAATGAAAGTCACGGTGCCAATCCTAGTCATTCGGACACTCCCACCAAAGTGAAGCGTTGCGAACAGCGGGCACGATTGCCACGCTGGGATCCCCTGGGGTAGGATTAGATCAACCACCTCAAAGGAGCTTCTTTCCAAATAAAAGATCTGAGTGTGACACACTGATTAAGGGATGAAAAATGTACAAGATAGCCCAATAAATGGGGCAAAAAGTAAAATTAGTGGTGTGAGCCTCAGACATTCATTTATTTAATAAGGGAGCCCTGGTGGTATAGTGGGTTACATGCTGGGCTAGTAACTGAAAGGACAGCAGTTCTAACCCGCCAGCTGCTTCACAGGAGAACGATAAGGCTTTTTGCTCCCATAAAGAGTTTCCATCTAAGACACCCACAACGGCAGTTCTACTCTTAACCTATAAGGTCTGCAGAATACACTTGATAGCAGTGAAATTGTTATTATTATTTATTTGGTTTTGTATGTAAGGAATTTTTAGGTATAGGATTTTTGGTTTTTGGTTAGTTATAATTTTACAAAAAACCAAAGTTCAGAAATAATATGTGACTTGTTTACTGTCACTTGAGTAATAAGCAGTAGTTACCAAGTGTGTCAGGCAAGCCTATTGGCTGGAGAACAAATACAATGACCCTCATATCTGTATAAGAATGAGCTTGAGAGGAAGACATAATTACATAACCAGAAAGTACCCCAGCCCTGTCCAACTCAAGTCCGTAAGTCTGATACTAGTCCATAAGTCCCTCTTCAGACTCACGCGCCACATAGGATGATGCAGAATGCAGGAAGGTCACAGGATGGTGGGTGCAGAGTTGTGTGGCTCCAAGGTCATTGAAAACGTGGCAGGGCACCAGCATCTCTCAGGGTGGCAATGAGCAGCAAGGTGAAGGGGGAGAGTCAGAGAGGGTGGGCCCCAGGGTCCCCACGCTTAAAAAGCCGTATCTCCAAGGACACAGCAGCAGGCGGTGGCCTGATGGGCAGGTTTATCTCCACCCCTAGCCAGGAGTGTCTAGTTCACATAAAATCACCTAGCTACCACACCAAGATTAGACCTCGAATCTCTTAAATTCCACATCCCTTTCTAGGTGGAGGAGAGTTTTTGTAGGATTTTAGAGATTCTGTTAACTGGACAAAGTTCCTGTGGCAATTAGACTTTGTGTCAACTTGACAGTGTGTGAAAGTGTCAACGAGGTCACCGCCTGGTGATGCCTCCTTGGGAGTGTGGCCTTCTTATAATCCTGAGATTGGGAAATCCTTTCTCTCTGTCTCTGCCTTTCCACCTTCCTGCCTGCTGGGACTCTTGCTTGCCTCTAGGGCAGCAGTTCTCAACCTGTGGGTTGCGACCCCTTTCACAGGGGTCACCTGATTCATAACAGTAGCAACATTGGACAGTGTAAGATATGACAAAATAATAATAACTTGTTATTTACCCAGGGTTCATGAGGGAGGGGAAAAAATGAGGAGCTGTTGCCAGGGGCTCAGGTGGAAAGCAGATGTTTTGAGAATGATGA